>NC_060287.1:36694968-36819668 GCF_021613505.1 Equus quagga | reverse complement strand
GGTGGTGATGATGGAGGTGGTGGTGATGATGGAGGTGGTGGTGGTGGTGATGATGGAGGTGGTAGTGGTGGTGATGATGGAGATGGTGGTGATGGTGCTTGTGTGGAAGTGACAGTGATGATGGTGGTGGTGGGAGTGACAGTGGTGGTGGAGGTGGGAGTGATGATGGCAGAGATGGAGATAGTAATGACAGCAGTGGTGGCGGGTGGTGGTGGTGATGACGATCGTGGTGGTGGTGGTGCTAGAGACAGTGGTAAAAAGCATGTCAGTGGCATCTGGCTGCTGTTACTCAGTTTTGTAGCATCAGTCACACACGGGTCCTCAGTGCCACCCTCAGTGTTGGTGTGAACTTAACATCTGCGCCGCCTCCTTCGTTGGCCGTTCTTTCAGAGCAGGGCCAGCTCTCATCTTTGAACAGAGGCCTAAAGTGCAGTTTCCTATCATCTTTCTTAACTAAGCCACACCCACCATGTATCATCTGTAATTTCCCATGTGTGTTTTCTTTAGTTGAGCAAAAATTTAGAGATGTTGCTAAACTGTTTGAAGAACTCTTAACAGACAGACTTTTGTAGTTTTCTCCAATCTTGTATAGCTTTTCCGCAGCGAATTCCCTTCTCTGTAGCCGCTCCCCTCTGCCCACCTCCCCAGTGCCCTCCGCTCCCTCTCTGCACTCATGTCCCATTGTCTCCCTAATAACTGAATCCCCTTAAGGAGTCGTAGTAACCAGTACAAACTGGCATGAGCAGGTTTGTGGACGAGAATCGGGCAAGACCTCCTGAACTGTCGGGTGGGACACGCGAGGAGCGCCTTGCGGCCTGAGGGTCTGCGTGCTGAGGACCATTTAGTGTGGCTCTGGGACGGACATGGGGGCGGGCGGTCACGTCATCACAAAATTAGTAAGTCAAAGTACCTGGACATGTGTCAAGTTAGAAAGTAAAGTAGTTAAGGTAGCAGTGTCTCATTTTTGGTGATCCCTTGCAGGGCAGGGTTACTGTCCTGTATCTGTGCCCGTCTGCTCTGGTTTGAAATAACAAGATTCACTGAAAATTCACTTGCAGAAAGCACATTAGTATGGGGCAGGAAAGGGAGGACATGGAGTCTCCACCCTCAGGGGAGGACGTGAGATGACACACAGACAGGTGCCGGGTGACGTGCGCCGTGTGTAAGCACTGCAGAGACTTGAAATGAGGGCCACGGATGGGGCAAGGACCAGCCTGGACGGGATTCTGGAAACGAGGTTTCACCGTCAGTCCTGAGCAGAGCTGGGTCAGAAACACCCGGGATGCCTTTGAGGGAATAAGTCAGTTGTCAGCCAGTCCAGCCGTCTGGGTCCTGCCTGCCATGAACCTGGGCTGGCCTTTGGGTGCAGCATCCATGGCTCACTGCCCCGTGCTCCCTCGTAGGTCCTGGCCGTGAGGATCGACGACCTGGACCACCTCCCAGAGACCACCACCATCGATGCCTCTTCCATTGGCATCGTCCAGGTGAGCACGGAGCAGGCCCTGCAGGGTGCGTGACTTCGGCCCGGGAACTTCTAGATAAGCAGGCACCCGTTAGATAGACCCAGAGGCTCAGCCAGGTGTGGTGAGCTGCCCTCGGGCTGGCCCCCAGAGTCTGCACCATGGGGTTCCCCGTCCCGTCACCCTTCGTCATTTTGATCGGTCTTCTCCCCAAGAGTCTTTTAGTTTCTGTAAAAGTTTCTAGAACTTCAATTTTCTTAACGCGGATATATTTCATTTTGGAGGATAGATGGTATATTAGAGTTCTCTGGAGGTTTATTTTAAGGAATTGGCTCACGTGATTGTGGGGTCTGGCAAGTCCAAACTCTGCAGAGCAGGCTGGCAGGCTAGAGGCCCAGGAAGAGCTGATGTCGCAGCTCGAGTCTGCAGCCCGTCTGGAGGCAGAACTCTTCCTCCAGCAGCAACCCCAGTGTTTTTCTCGTAAGGCCTTCACCTGAATGGGTGAGGCCCACCCACACCACAGAGGTCAATCTGCTTTACTCAGCGTCCCCTGATTTAAATGTTAATCTCATCTAAAAAATACCTTCACAGCAACATCTAGACATGTTTGACCACACAACTGGGCCCCCCAGCCCAGCCAGGTTGACACTTAAAATTAACTACACAGATGTTTTCCAGAAAAACTTAGTATCATTAGATCGTTAAAGCAAAATGACTTTAAACATATTAAACTTATTTTTTAAAGGAATTTTTAGTTAATACCTTCATAAAATTTTTTTTATAGTAAAGAGAATAGGTCACGCTCTCGGTTATTTTAGAATCACATTTGTACCTGTTTTATTTGAATCAGTGCTCTGTGCACAGTGCTCAGGTGGCTGGGTGGGCCTGAGCGAGCATGACAATGCCCGTGTCCCACCTCTCCGCAGTGCCCCAGGGACCCGTAACTCACATCCGCCCCTGACGAGGGAATCCCACAATGGCCACACCCCGGCAGGCTTCCTCTGGGTCTGTCTGCCAGTGAGTGGTTCTAAGCTGCCTGGGATGGCCCCGGAGGTCAGGAGGGGTGCTGGGTGACCCTTGCTGGCCACCACTGCCCGGTGGACTCTGTGACGCTGAGTGAGCCCAGCCGTGGGTCAGAGACTGGCCACGTCGCTGCGGCTCACAGATGAGTGTGGGGGGCACCCATCCGGCGTCACCCCTACGGCCACACCCTAATTGCTGTCCCGAGGGAGAGGACCGCCCCGGTCCTACGGACAAGCCCGTTTTGATCCAAGATTGTTTCCAGAGGGAATGCGTTTCAAGCCTGGGCATGGGAGCCCTGCTGGGAGAGCATCTTCAGCTCAGGCTGAGCTCACCGGGGCGGAAACAATGCCTTAAATAAATTTGAAGTTTATATTTTAGCACTAAATGTGGCTTATAGAAATATAATTTGTAATTTCCTTCACTTAAAAAAAAAACAGACTGAAAGCAACAGGGATTTGTCCTAGTCCTTAGAAGCAATAGTGAGCAGATGAGCTGTGGTCACTGTTTCCTGTGGCAGCTTGGTGGCCCGGGAGCGTCCCCACTGACCCCGGGGTCCGTCCGGGGACGGTGCTCTGGCCACCGTGGGGTCACGACCCCTTGACCGGGACGTTGCTGGACTTCTTCTCCTGCAGCCTGAGCTGGGTCTGGAGCAGGAAGATCTGGCCGAGGGGAAGCATGTGAAAGCCGCCCGCAGGACTCACAAGCGGAAGCAGAAGCCGGAGGAGGAGGCGGGCGCGCCGGGGCCCGAGGATGCCGCCTTCAGCGAGTACCCGGAGAAAGAACCCCCGTTCTCCGGCGGCGTGGGCGATGAGACCGACTCCGCCGTGCAGAGCATCCAGCAGGTCTCTTCCTCGCTCGAGCTTGAGTCGGGGCCCGGTCCCTCCGTGAGAGGCGGCTGCCCTGGTGCGGCCGCGTTGCCTGTTCTGAGTGCCCGACGGATGCCTGGGCTCCGGGCTGCAGTCAGCACGGCACCCCGTTCTTCACTGAGGCGCTGCTCCACCTGCGCCTTTCCAGTTAGATCTGGAAATCACACTTGTCTCTGTGGGTAGCAGCGTGATGTCATAGCATGTTCAGGAGAGCTGTCTCCCCCGAGTGGGAATTGGGTTGTTTCCAGTTTGGGGAGCTCGTAAATGGCCTAAGCATGTTCCTTTATTGTGGAAGGGGGCCCCATGCCCCTGCCGACCGTCAGGGAGAGCCCAACCCTGAGTCCCAGAGGACCCATCCAGAGAGGGTTGGAGAGCGAAGGAAGGATGTGCGCAGCCAGCCAATCCTGCTTCTTTTAATGGGACCTTCCGATTGGCTCGGCCTTCATCACTTTGGTTTTGAGGCCCCCGCATCTTCAATCAGTGTGTGTCTGACCCTCTGCACCTCTCTTGACCTTGAGATGGTGATCCTGACTGCAGACATTCTTGCATTTCTCTAGCTCTTCCCTCTCTAGGGGCAAGAAAGCTGCTTTCTTTTTTATACATTAGCTGTTGGTACTGCAGACTTGTTTATCACCATTTTTAACATTGTTCCTGGGGTTTTCATGTACCAACAGCCAGGCACGTTAGAGGAGGGAATGGACAATGATATGCATCTGTCTTCTCTTTTCTTTTCTTTTTTTTTTTGCTGAGGAAGATTCACCCTGAGCCAACATCTGTTGCTAGTCTTCCTCTTTTTCCTTGAGGAAGATTCGCCTGGAGCTAATATCTGTGCCAGTCTTCCTCTATTTTGTATGTGGGTCGCCACTGCAGCATGGCTGCCAACAAGTGGTGTAGGTCCCAGGCCACAGAAGCAGAGCACGCTGAACTTAACCACTAGGCCAGAGGGCCGGCCCCACTTCTGTCTTTTTCACCATTGTTTTTCTCTGGTTTTTCCCCAGCCAGTGGGATCATTTGTTCTCAGTTCTAGCTAATGGCCTCTGCATTTATGTCTGTATCTTGATTCTCTTTTTCACTGGAATTCTGTTTCTGGACAAACTTAACTCGGTTGAATCTTTCCCCCGGGGCCGTCTTGCCTCTCCTCCTTTGGGGTGGGCCTCTGATAATTCCAGTGCCAGAATACACCCTCGTCACAACACGCAGCACGGAAAGGTTCTTCCGGGCTCCATTTTGCAGAAACTATTAATCATTTCATGTTTTGTGTGACTCTTGCAGGTGGTGGTGACGCTGGGTGACCCAAATGTGAGCACTCCATCCAGCTCGGTCGGCCTGACCAACATCACCGTGACCCCCATCACCACTGCAGCCGGGACTCAGTTTACCAACCTCCAGCCGGTGGCCGTCGGGCACCTGACCGCCCCAGAACGCCAGCTCCAGCTGGACAACTCGATCCTGACCGTGACCTTTGACACCGTCAGTGGCTCCGCCATGCTGCACAACCGCCAGAACGACATCCAGATCCACTCCCAGCCGGAGGCCTCGAACCCGCAGTCCGTGGCCCACTTCATCAATCTGACCACTCTGGTCAACTCCATCACGCCCCTGGGGAGCCAGCTCAGCGACCAGCACCCGCTCACGTGGCGGGCGGTGCCCCAGACGGACGTCCTGCCGCCCCCACCGCCTCAGGCCCCGCCGCCGCCTGCCGCCCAGCCCCAGGTGCAGGCCGAGCAGCCGCCACAGATGTACGGCTACTGAGTCGCACTGCCCAGAGCTCAAAGCAGAACCACAGAAAGGTTTCCATTGTTGTTTTTGAGATTTGTTGGCTGGATACCAAACAAAGAAAAAAAATCACATTGCAATGGAAGTAAGGTTGACTTAGCTGCTGCAGGATGATCTCCAGATGCCCCAACAGCCACTACCGTCTGTCAGCTTAACTCAAGAAGTGCCCCCGACAGGCCCGTGTGAACGCACGTGGTTCCCCGCTCTGCCTTAGTGGGCGTTGCGCCCCGGGCCCTGGGCACGCCCCAGCCTCTCCCTCACGCCTGTGTCTGACGGACACAGGGTTTGGGAAGGGGAAACAGACAGAGAAGCAAAATCCCAAGGGGCAAGTGCTATGTTATTAGGAACATGAATGGTCCGTTTTGTTTTTTCCTTTAGAACTCAGTTGTGTTGAAACATAGACAGTGCTCAGATGTGGCAGCATGCTACTGTGGAACACAGTTTCCTCACTTCTGGATTTTTTTTTTTTGCAGATGAGCAGATAGAAGTTAAACTAACCGTTATTCTGTTCTTTGAAATTTGAGTCGAGTTGAATTTGTTACCCAGCTTTGGGCTGAAACCATGTGTGAGAAGATGCTCTGTGATGGCATCTGCCCTGATCCCCCTCTGGCTTCAGGTTCATCATGGACAAGGGGTCCTGTGAAGTCGCTGACCAAGGCCTCTTAGTAACAGAACCCGTGAATCGATTTTCAGTATCGTTTTTCTTTTTTCGCTTTATTTCAAGCATATATTCTGTGTTCAAGACTCTGTTGTGGCCGTGTTGTTTTCTGTTTTCTTTCAACATGCTGAAGTCGTTTGCACTGTAGGACTGTTGGTCTGTGTCCAATTGTGCACAGCTGCCCAGATGCAGAGCGTGCCGCAAGTCAGCCTCATGCTGTCCCTTCTGGTGGCTCCTTGGGGGTCGTCTCAGGATTCTCTGCCATCCAAATATATTTATTATGGCTGAGGCTTAGCCCAAATCCCCTGGACTGAAGGACAGGGAAGAAATTCATGTCTTCTTTCTGTTTAAACTTTAATCCCAAAGGTTGATGTTGTTTCAAGACCCATTTTCTATAAAAATGTGGAACGAGCATGACTCTTTATAGTGGAAAAGAATAGGTTTTTCTGCAATACAAAGATACTGCTATTTCTTGCCAGGCAGTAATGACAGCAGAAGAGCTTAATCCACTGGGAGAAGCATTACACCCCTAATAAATGACTGTGCTGACAAACAGCCAGCTCTGCTTCCCCGGGGACACACACTCTCCTACGTGGGTACCCATTTCAGGTGCAGCTGGTGGTGGGCAAGGCTGCCCCTGGTCATCGAGGCCACAGCCAGCAGCCGCCCTGCTGCTGCCCAGCCAGGGAAACAGAAAGAGGCGTGGGGAACGAAGTTTGATTTTTACTCCCCTGATATTTTTTAACAGTATCCAAGTTGAGATGATAAATTTGTCTCACTTTGTCCTTGATCGCTGTTCGTCCCCGGCTCTGTGTTACTTGGGGAACCATCCTGAAGAGATACTGGCGAGGAGTCAGGAGTGGATAAACGAGGCCACGGTCATCTTAGGTTGCCCGTGAGGCAGAGGACGATTCGTTATACAAAATGCACCTTTCTCAGCACCTCATCTTATTCCAAACAGCACGATTTTGAGGCTAGGGCTAGAATTTGTTGTGTGCAATACATGCCTCCCTGAACGACAGAAATTCGTCACCCAGGCAGCAGATGTGAAAGGGGGCTCCGGGTCCACGTTGTCCACACTCACACAGCTCGTTCAGACACTCCCAGCTCTCACCTCGCAGTTGAATTCATAGTACGAGATTGTTGGAATTTTTAATTTATGATAATTATTTTTATGTTATTTATGTATATAATTAACTGCTTTATACATAATAGTTTCATCAAATGAACTGGTCTAGGGGTGACTTATTTTCTAAAATATTGTCTCCATTCTCCCAGTAGAAGTGGTCCAGCTATCCATGGAATCATCAAGAGTGCCAAGGTTCCTAAGATATTTTTTTAAAAATCACCGACAGTTTCTTTTTTGCATTTGCAGAATACAAAGGGTGAAAGACCGGGTAATCCAAAGGTGGTTAAACATCTACAGCGTTTATCATTTATTCCTCTTCCTTACGGAAGAAAGGCCTTTTAAATCACAATGGTATTTTTTTAAAGAAGTTGTTTTTGTGCCTAGAGTAAAGAACGCAGCAAGTGGTTTTAAAGAACCTAATTTACGTTGTGTGGCTCCGGAGTACGGGTCATTTACATACGCAGACAGACAATAATACTTCTTGTTATAATACGTGAGAACTCTAAATAAAAATCAGATTTACTCCTGAGTTTTCTATAGACTTATTTGGTCTCAATAGGGCCACTTTCTGAGGCATTAGAGGTTCGTGTTTTCGTAAAACAGTAAGAAACTGGGGAGCAAAAAAAATTACTACTCGACCAAAAGGGTCCTCGACTCCAGATTGTTCTGTGCATATCTCACTGCTTACCAATGGGAAGTGTTTAATTTTTTTAGCTGATCCCAGGTGCACAGCTGTATCCAGAGGAGAAGGTTAGATCGAACCATTGTGGCCACCAAGCTCTGTGAAACCGTCTTGGTTATTCTCCATTAATAAATCATGGGAATTGACTTTTGGCCTGTGAATTTGTGAAGTTATGTAGTTCTGTGGCACAGGATGGCATGAATCTAGCAGAGCCAGACCCCGGGGTACCACTCACCATGAATCACATGCTCCGTGGTGAGGAGGGGACTGGGTCTCTGGGATGGCTTACGTGTGGGATGTGCTCTCCGTACCAGGTGCCACCTCGCTGAGTCCGACAGGGAGCTGCTTTGGAGAATTCCAGGCGCGGGAAGCCGATTCATGGACCTTCTGAGTTCTGTCCGGTCACAGTGTCCAGAGGTGTAAAGCTGGTGGCTTCCCAGCTCAAGGCAGTGTCTGTGACTTTCCCGTTAGATTTTGAAAGGCAGTAAGACTGTTTTGAGAAGTTGAGTGTGTTTTGTGTCCCTTCGGTTTGTACGACAACAAATAAAAGGTGCCGTGACCTGTGTTTTGTTTCGATTGCTGGCCCTCTGCTCAGACTGCCCGTCCCAAGGAGTGGACGTGCTTGGTGTATTTTGAGAACAGTTATAACTCTTGATGCCACCCACATCTTGCTTTCTCTCCAGTCCAGAAGCCGTGAAACATTTGGGTTCTCTGAAGTGTTCCCTGAGAGAGTGAGGGATCAGAAGCTTCCAGAGGAGTTAAAAAAAGAAAAGAAAAGAAAGGCAACACAGAGGTGCAGGTAGCATTTTTGGCAAAGCTTAGATCAAGAGAGAATGGGCACAAAGATGGGTAGCCAGAGGAGGGGGAAACTTACAGCGTTTCTTTGGGCGGGTTGTCTGGAACAGTCCCTTATTTTATTGATCAAATATTAAGTTGGATATTCCTATTTGTTAGGAATAGTCATTTTAAAGTTATAAAATACCTGAAACGTCACCCAGTATTCCAAGAATTTGAATTATGAGGCCCTTGTCTTAGATATTTTAGTCATATTTTGGATGATACCTGGGGGCAACTATTTCTCCTGCGGGTGAATGGGATTCACTCATTTAATGTCCAAGAAATTATGAGCACCTTCTTGTCGGTGCCAGACCTGTGTGGTTCTCTTTGCACACAAATGCGACCTTTCAAAACACTCCAAAGGAAGAAATTGTGGCGATGTCGTTTGTACACGTTTGGTTCATCAATGCCCCTGCCAGTCTTTGTGAAGCACAGATTAGCACAAAGGATTTGCTCTGCTAACAGCCATGTGATGTGATGAAAAACTAACCGTGTCCATCTGTGAATCCAGTCTTTTCAGGCCTTAAAACAAATTCTGATAGAAAGGGAGAGATAACCAGGCCGCTGGCTGCTTCAGCTCAGCAGTTTGTATGTGGTGGTGCAGTCGGCAGAATTTTCCGGAAGGAACCTGGACAAAGAGCTGGCTGGGACCACCCCTCCCACCCAAGCCCTGCCCCCTGTGGAGCTGGAGCTTCCCCTCCCTGTTTGGGGACCGCAACGCCCCTGGGCCCCGGGGTCCCCAGGTGTGGGCAGTGGGCATTCCCAGACACACAGATCACAGGTCACCTTGGAACCAAGTGGCCTGCTCTGTGCCCATTGACAGCTCCCCCTTCCCACATTTGCTGCATGAAGAGGGACGCCCGCAGAGGAAGGTGTCCCTTCAGTGGGGCTTAGACCCACGCTGTGTCTTCACAGAGAGCGCAGCCCAGGATATTCTCGGGGAAGAGGGAGGGTGGAGGACCCGGACATGGCACCTGCTGATTACCACCTGTTCCACTCAACTCCCCAGGAAGGCTGGTGCGTCATCTCCATGGATGACAATGGTCCGAATCCAGGGCTTCCCTCTTCCCTCCTTAGCTGTAGCTGCAGAACGAGTAGCAAGGTAAAGAAGGAAGGAGGGGGACCTGCGGCTGTGTTGTTGGAACTGCCTCTAGAAACCGGAAGGCTGTGCCATCTGCTTATCTCAAATGGACTCGGGGGTGGGGGCGATGGCTATGGTCAGGAGTGTGCACTGTGTCATTCGTGGAGTGCCATCCTTTGTTCAATGGAAGCGCATCCGTTCATTCCCACCTGGATATCTCAAAGGGTCGTCGAGCTCACAGCATCTCCCCCGTGGAATTCATGACCCTCATCCCAAACTGGCCCTCCCCCCCACCCTGTCCCCAGCCACAGCCGACAGCCCTGTCATCCAGCTAATAACCCAGAGGCGTCCTGGACACGTCCTTGCTTCCAATTTGCCTCCCGAGTGGTTTTAGACCTGTCCCGGTTTCATCATGTCCGTGACTGTCCCCTACTGCAAGTCTCCAGCTCACAGCACCAGGGTTCTGTGGTCCACACCGTGGTGGCCTCGATGGCTTGTAAAAGTGCCCCTCTATTGTGTCACCCACGCACCAAGCCCAGCGTCCTCCAGTGGATTCTAAGTGCTCTCTGGACATCCCCCGATCCTTTCTGCAGCCTCCAGGCCTGCAGGGCCTCCCTGCAGCCCCTCCCCACCCAGGGTCTCTGCACGTGCTGGTCGTCCTGACCGATGCCCTTCACCTGCCTAATGCCTGCCTGTCCAGATCTCAGCTTAAACATCACTTGCTCAGAGAAGCTTCCTCAAATCCTTCAGAAGCTCACACCTCCCCCTCTGACAGCAAGCTGAATGGGTCAGCACGGCACTCACCAGTTGGCAGTTACGTTGACTGTTTACTAGGGAGCTCATTTGTTCACGTCTGTGCCTCCCTGTGATTCAGTAAGCTCCAAAAGGGAGGGGACTGTGCTTTTTCTCTTTGTCATTTCATCATTTTCCCCTCAGCCTCCCCAGCACAGTAAAGCCTGAGGCACAGTGAAGATTAACAGTCAGCCGTAGGCGTGACCGTCACCTTGCTGGTGTGATCTAACACTCGGTCTGTGTGGCTTCACAGGACTCACAGTGGATGGACACTGTTATCTTCATAGACACCATCTCACTCATCATTAAAAAACTCTTTTTCAATCAGAATAGGCTAGTTTCTGATGCAGTAACAAACAACCCTAACACCTTAGTTGCTTAAAACAATTGTCTTTATTGCTCAAGCTCTGTGACTCCTGGAACTCCTTCGTTAGCGTCACTCAGAGAGCACGCCCCTCATGCATCGATGGTGGTCATACCAAAGGGAAGGAAGACCTCTGGAGGGTCTCGCACAGGCCCTCCTCCCATCTGGACACTGCTGCTTCTGCCAAGAGGGCTAGGAACTGGGTTTACCCTTCTGTCTGAAACAGCCAAAAAGCCCAGACAAAATACATGAGACAATGATGTTTGAGACGTTGGCATCTGCAGTGACAGACAGTGGTCCCTGGAAGATAGGAAACAAGCAAGGTGAGCCCTATGATTGCCCAGCTTTCAGCCTGGAGAGAGTTCCCAGCCCTCAGCACAGCGAGAGGGAACCCGGGCAGAGGGCAGCAGTCTCTGAATCGACGGGACGATGCTGGGGTCCAGGAAGGCCAAGGCAGCCAGAGTTTTCCAGGTGGAGGACCAGAGGCGAGAGAGCCGTACAAGAAAAAACTCCAGAGACCAGCAGAGCATCCCCCTGGAGTCGTCAGCTGAGCACTGACAGGCACGCAGGGGAAGAAGGTACCTTCTCCACCGTGCAGAGTGAAAAACCGCATAATTTAGGGAATTTGAGGCAGAGTTCTCAGAAGCATTTTGCATGAACATTAGGGGACATCAGCTCTAAACTCTACCCTGGTCCCACTTAATGAAACTTAAAAGCTTAAAACAGGAAAGGATCAGATTGTTTCCAAGATGCTTAACTGACTCCCAGAACAAAGCTGAAGAATTATTTTACAGGAAAACAGAAGTATCCAGCCCCCAACAATGTAAGATTCATAATAGCGTCCAACCAAAAGTTACCAGGCTTGTGAAGAATCAGGAAAACAGGACCCATGATGAGCAGCAAAATTAGCTAATCAAAACAACTCAGAAATGACAGAATTAGTAGACGAGGACATCAACGGTTATGAATTGTAACTGTTTCCCATGTGTTCAAAAAGCTAAAGGAGAGATTGATCATGTTAGAGGCATGAACGATATATTTTTGAAAACAAACGTAATCGAACTTGTACAGGTGAAACTCAGTGATGACTTGAGAAATATACTGGACGGTGTTAACAGCAGGTCACACACTGCAGAAGGAAAGATCAGTGGACCTAGAACAATGGAAACGACCCCAAATGAAACATGCTGTACAGGAGACCAGAGGAAAAAAGGAACAGAGTGTGAGTGAGCTGTGGGACAACTTCCAGCAGCCCAATATGTGGGTTATTCGAGTCTTTGAAGAATCCTTGGAAGGGGTGGGTGAGAGACTGAAAAAACATCTGAAGAAATAGAGACCAAAATTTGAGGAAAACTGTAAACCCACATATTCAAGAAGCTCAATGAACCCCAAGCACAAGAGTGATGAAAAAACTAGGTCGAGGCATATGATAACCAAATTGCTTAAAACCAGTGATAAGGAGAAAACCCTACAAGCATCCAGAGGAAAAAGACACATCACATACAGAGGAGCAAAGAGAATGATGCCAGCCGACTTATCAGCGTAACGCCAGCCAGAAGTCACGGGAGCGACATCTTAGAAGCATTGTAGGAAACTGTCAACGTAGATTCTCGACCCAGCAAAAATATCTTTCAAAAAAGGAGGCCAAATAAAGACTTTCTCAAACATACAGACAGAGGCGGAAAGAGTTAGGGACAGCAGAGCTGCACTAAGTAATCTGCGAGGAAGATCTTCACGCAGCTGGGAGATGCCAGGTGGAAACCCAGATCCACACAAAGGAAGGGACCCAGGAAATGGCAGCCAGGTGGGTACATATGAAAGACCTTATTTCTTATTAGACGTATTTAAAAGCTAATTGACTGTTAACTGTAGTCACCATGCTGTACATTTTGTCCCTCGAACTTATGCATCTTGCATAACTGAAACTTTATACCTTCAACCTGCATCTCCCCATTTCCCCTCCCCCCAGCCCCTGGCAACCACCATTCCACTCTCTGCTTCTATGAGGCTGACTATTTTAGATTCCACATATAAGTGACATCATTCAGTATTTGTCCATCTGTGTCTGGCTTATTTCACTTAGCATAATGTCCTCTGGGTTCATCTATGTTGTCACAAACGGCAGAATTTCCTTCTTTTTCAAGGCTGAATAATATTCCATTGTATGCATAGACCACATTTTCGGTATCCATTCGTCCGTCAACAGACATTTCGGTTGTTTCCGCATCTAGGCTGTTGTGAACAATGCTGCAATGAACATGGGAGATCTTTCAAGTGTTCTCACCACAAAAAAAAAGAAAGAAAAGAAAATAGCAACTATATGAGGTAATGGATATATACATTAGTTTGTGGTGGTCATTTCACAATGTATACGTGTATCAGGTCACGTTGTACACCTTAAATACAGGCACACCTTGGAGATGTTTTGGGTTTGGTTCCACACCACTGGAATAAAGCGAGTCACATGAATTTTTTGGTTTCCCCGTGCATATAAAAGTTATGTTTACACTATACAGTAGTTAATGTGCAACCTGTTATATGTGCAACCGCATTATGTGTAGGAAAAAATGTATATACCTTAATTTAAAAATACTTAATTGCTCAAAAATGCTAACCGTCATCTGAGCCTTCAGCAGGTTGTAATCTTTTTGCTGGTGGAAGGTCTTGTAAAAAACGCAAATTCTGTGGAGCACAATAAAACGAGGCATGCTTGCATATAACTTTTATTTGCCAATTATACCTCAATAAAGCTAAACAAATCTAACTGACTGCTGAAAGCAACAATAAGACCAATGGAGCTCATTGGAGTTATCATGGACCTCATAATATCTGTAGAAATAAACTGTGTGACAACAGGAGACCAGGACCCAGAGAGGAGGCGGTGGGAGAGCCCTGCTATGTGGCCCTCCCCCGTCTGTGAAGTGGGAGACTATCCATCGAAGATTGACCATGGCAAGTTAAGGTTGTGGACTGGAAACCCTAAAGCAATGACTAAAATCAAAGAGCAAAGAGTACAGCTAGTAAGCCAACAAAGGAGATGCAATGAAATCATAAAAAATGCTCCATTCATGCAAACGAAAGCAGTGAAAGAGGAGAAAGGGAACAAAGAACGGATGGGACAAACGGAAAACCAATTGCAAGATGGAGATTGACTCTAACCACGTCAATCATCACATTGAATGACCCAACGCCAATGGAAGGACAAGGGTTGTCAGTTGTCAGACTGGATTACAAACAATCAACACCCAAGTCTACGCTACCCGTCAAAGGCCTACTTTAAAATAAGAGTCTGTGCTCAGGAAGGGCCAGTGCCCACCTCTGCTCCCTGATCATTGGCGAGGACCAGGCACAGAGCCCGCCCAACCCCGGGGAGCAGGGAGCTCATCCCCAGTGGGCCTGGACAGGATGAGGGGTGGGCGTGGCTGCAGAGCAAGACTACCGAGCACCCCAGACGCCATGAGGTGGGCAACGTTATCCTCCTGGCTTGACCAGCAAGCAGAACAGTGAGGCCCCGTAACTAGCCCAGGTCACCCTGTTGGTAAGTCGTGGAGTTAGGATTTCACACCCAACACCAAGGATGTCATGTGCCCTTGGCCTCCAGGCGATATTGCCTGGAAGTCTTCCAAAGGAACATCGTGGTAAGTCGAATCATACAAAATTGTCATTTCTGTAGGCCCAGAATTGTCCAGAATTGGTTATTTCATGTGGCTCAAAAGAATGTGGTTGTCTGCTGTCCTGAAAACATTCTGTTGTTGCCAATTTACTTTTCTCAAGGTTTGAAATCTGGAAGTGCAGGATTTAAGTATTGTTGAAGGTTGTAAAGAACCTTTCCTGTTGATGACAAGGGTCGTGAGTAGCACGTGCTCAAGCAAAAGCCCCAGGGATGAGGTGGGAAAGGTGCACGTACTTACAGAGTACTGTGTTTCTACGCAGGGGCAAAATGCTGGCCATTTCAATTTTCTACCGCAGGTTTTCTTTTCTTTTATTTTTTTAAGATTGGCCCTGAGCTAACATCTGTTGCCAATCGTTTTTTCTTTTCCTTCTTCTCCCCAAAGCCCCCCAGTGCATAGCTGTATATTCTAGTTGTGGGTCCCTCTGGTTGCGCAATGTGGGACACCGCCTTAGCATGGCTTGATGAATGGTACTAGATCCGCGCCCAGGATCCGAACCGGCGAAACCCTGGGCCACTGAAGCAGAGCACGCTAACTTGACTGCTTGGCTACAGAGCCGGCCGCCTCAGGTTTTCTTGTACTGGAACTAAGAAACGGAAAGATGATCTTGTGTTTCAGAACTATTAGGCGTGGTAGGCAAAGTGATTTCTGAAAAGATTTTGAAATAATTATAGACCCACAGCAACTTGCCAAGGACAAGGAGGTCCCATGAAGCCTTGACTCAGCTTCCCCTGGTGGGAGCGACGTGCATTACAGAGCACAAGAGCAGACCCCAGGAATCGACGCTGGTTCAGGACGGTTACCTGCACTTCAGACCTTGTTCACGTCTCACCTCATGTATTTAACACACTCTTGTGTGTGTGTGTGTGTGTGTGTGTGATTCATGCAGTTTTATGACAGGTATACGTTAGTGTAACCACCACAATCGGGATCCAGAACTGACGCTTTACAGCTGCGCACCCCCCACCGAGTTCCTAGCAGCTGGCAATCGCCCTCTGTTCTCCACCTCTATAATTTTGTCATTCCAGGAAAGTCACACAAAATGGAGTCACCCGGAATGCAACTTTTTAAAAGTATGGTATATTTGTCCATCAGGGTATTATCCTTTACGTATTATCCAACATGATCTTTTTTTCAATTGAAACTTCTACTGAGGTCACTGTAGATTCACATGCAGCTGTAAGAAATAATTCAGAGACATCCCCAACGCTTTGTTCAATTTCCCCCAGGGGTAACGGTTTGAAAAACTATTGCAATATCCCAGCCAGGGGATTGACTTTGATATAATCCACTGATCTTGCTCAGATTGCCTCAGTTTACTCATTGCAATGGACTGAATGTTTCTGTCCTACCAACATTCATATGTTGTAATCCTAACCCCAAATGTGAGGGTAATAGGAGGTGGAGCCTTTGGGAGGTGATTAAGCCATGATGGCGGAGCCCCCACGACGGGATTAGTGCCCTTATGAAAGAGGCCAGCCCGGTGGCATAGTGGTTAAGTTTGTGTGTTCTGCTTAGGTGGCCCAGGATTCGCCAGTTGGGATCCTGGGTGTGGACATGGCATCGCTTATCAAGCCATGCTGTGGCGGGCATCCCACATATAAAATAGAGGAAGATGGGCACGGATGTTAGCTCAGGGCCAGTCTTTCTGAAAAAAAAAAAAGGGGGGGACCCCGGAGAGCTCCCTTGCCCCTTCTGCCACGTGAGGACACAGTGAGAAGATGCTGTCTGTGAACCAGAAAGCAGGTTCTCATCGGCCAGCACCTTGATCTTGGCCTTCCAGCCTCCAGAACGGTGAAGAAATAAATCCTGTTTTATGAGCCACCCAGCATATGGTATTCTGTTATAGGAGCCTGAATGGACTGAGACACTCAGAGTGTGTGTGTGTGTGTGTGTGTGTGTGTGTGTGTGTGTGTGAGCACATGCACTAAATGCCCTCGCCTGTGTTAGTTTGTGTGTCTACCATCACAGGCAATATACTTAGAATGTCACATTTTGAGATCAGCCTTTTTTCACGCTGAGATCCACCCAAGTTGTTCATTCCTTTTCCTTGCTGAGTCTACTGTGTGGATATACCGTAGTTTGCTGAACCAATCTCTCATTGAAGGACATTTTGAGTTGTTTCCAGTTTGGGGCAATTACGAATAAAAACATTGGTGTACAATATTTTTGTGTACGTAAGTTTTCACTTCTCTGGCATAAGTGCCTGGGAGCGCGATGACTGGATTGTCAGGTCAGTATACGAACTGATCTGGGCAGAAATTGTGGAACCACCTGATAACCAACTTTTAGTTGTTTCCAGTGTGGTTTGGATTTTCCATGTAACTGGTATCATAAGGTGCAGAGGTGGCAAAAATTATTCATGCTGTATTCTGAGAGCAAAACTTAAAATCTGATACATGGGTTCAGGAAATAAGAAAAAGAATTTGGCCAACTCAGATGGCTCATGGAGAGAGAGGACTCCAACGCCTTCATTTTCAACCACGTTTTTCCTAAGTCTTGGGGGAAAACATACTTCCTTGGCCGCCAAATGACCAAAAAAACCCTGAGTTTATTTTACCCAGCTGGAATTATCACTTGAAATTTCTAAGTCTTCACGAGACTCTTGGAAATCCTGATCTCCAATGAGTCAATCTTATTAATAAGATTATTAATTAATTCTTCGACTTTGTTTATTGTTATAATTTTTGTCCCTTGTTAGCAAATGGTAAAACACGATCATTCAAGCCTTTTGATTATTCGCACTATCTAATGATTAAGGGAGGTGACCGTTCAGTAGAAAATGGTTCTTTCTTTATGAAAAGTGATCTTCATTGTGTTGAATGATCACACAACGGAAATGGCAAATAAAAAAGACATTTATTTGACACAATCGTGTGCGTCTAAATTGTGGTCCATTTTTGAAGACTCTGAGGTCCATAGCAGTGTTCAAACACAGAAGCTGGTGAAATATAAATGTACCCCAGTCGGTTTTCAAAAGTCATATTCCCTAGGCTGCCCCCACACATCCCAATTGTTCCTACAGAACTTTCTAGTACCCGCCCTATAGCAATCTATTAGAGAGTCCTGATGGATGAGATAAAAGAACAGGGGAAATTTCCAATAAACACCATTGTGAAAAAAATACCCCTGCCTCTTGTTCTCAGTATCTTAGTATCTCAAGCAAAGATCTCTTACTGCAGATGGTTATCCTTCTGGTAGGTTGGACATTGATTGATCTAGTTCCTTAGAAACTGAGAGCTGAAATACATGTTGCTAGGTTTTCAGTTTTTATGTACGTCTTGTAAGCATGAGAGAAAATATATCACTGAAACGAGTTGTACTTAAATAGCCAACCTGTGAGTTTAGGACGAGACCAGTGATAGTCTGATGTACTGACTCTTGCTTGGGCAGGAGCTCCACCAACATTAGCTCGGTTAATCACTCCCATGACCCCCAGAGATGGCTGTCATGCCCTTGTGAGATGGTTGGGGTTTCTTGTCAAAAGGGAAGACCTCGGGCCGGCCCCGTGGTGCAGCGGTTAAGTTCACACCTTCTGCTTCAGTGGCCAGGGTTTGTCGGTTCAGATCCCAGGTGTGGACATGGCACCGCTCATCAAGCCATGCTGTGGTAGGCGACCCACATATAAAGTAGAGGAAGATGGGCATGGATGTTAGCTCAGGGCCAGTCTTCCTCAGCAAAAAGAGGAGGATTGGCAGCAGATGTTAGCTCAGGGCTAATCTTCCTCAAAAAAAACAAAAAAAGGTTGACCTTATTGCCGGTGACAAAACGTGATCATTAGAGTTTGTCTTAATGAGTCTGTAATACCATGTCTGTAGAATTGAGTTTCCTCTCTGGTATTTAGAACAGTGTCAGTACTTTTGGAGAAACCGTGAATTTTGAGCATCTGCTAGTCCCCTACTTGGGCCAAATAATTCCTTTTAAGAAAAGAACGATGTTGGTGTAGAAATCCCACCCTAAGGTGACATTCTTAGGCTCCTGATTAACAGCATCCCACCAGGATTCGTCAGAATGTTCCCGAAATAACCACTGTCTGAGTGAGGCACCCAATAATACAGAAACTTTTTTTTTTTTTTTAACTGGAGACCTATGTTTTCCCCCTTTTTAATTTAAAAGGCAACAAGGAAAAATTAAATGAGTTTACTGGCTGCTAACTGCCTGTCGTCCATGGCTCCCGCTGGCGAGCTTTCCCACTCTGGCTGTAATTAACCCCCCACCCCACACCTGCCTTCAGGTGGACTCAAAGCCTAAGTATTTTAACTGCTTAGTCACCAGCCGCAGTCAGACTCCTGACTCTTCAGGGCTGACCGCCACCTCCAGCTTGCCGTGCAAATCGCGTGGGAACTTCTTCCCGGTGCGCAGCCCATCCCTGGCTCCCGTGACTCAGAGCTGAGCCGAACGTTTTTTTCCCTCCACTTGGGACCAACTCAAGTTTTACAGCCCTCAGCTGCAATGTGCCACCCTTCTTTCAAACCAAGAACAGAAACACGGCTAGACCGCCCCAGACATGACTTGTTTTATTCTTAATGAAGAAAGTGAAAGAGATTTCTCAACTTCACACCATCGCCTGTGTTCCTATCCAAAAAAACTCGTCGTGTGGGATCATGGAGGGTATCCTCTTTTTTTCTGTTGGAGGTAAAGATTAAGAAGAGCTGATCATAGGCGTGTGTCTAATAACCTTTCACTTCTCAAACCCACAAACTGACTCCTTAACGTGCTGCAGTCCTTCAGCATTCTCTCCAGACGCTTTCTCCTCTCCGGCTCTCCTCTGAACCTTCGAGGGTTCCAAATATTGATCATAAACCCTAAAGTAGGGGCTGGCCCCGTGGCCGAGTGGTTAAGTTTGCGCGCTCCACTGCAGGCAGCCCAGTGTTTCGTTGGTTCGAATCCTGGGCGGGGAATGGCACCGCTCATCAAGCCAAGCTGAGGCAGCGTCCCACATGCCACAACTAGAAGGACCCACAACGGAGAATATACAACTATATACTGGGGGGCTTTGGGGAGAAAAAGGAAAAAATAAAATCTTTAAAAAAAAAACCCAAAAAACCCTAAAGTATTATTTCGTGCCTTCTACCTGAGGGTCTTTCTGACTTGGGCTGTGTGAGTGATTTAGCTCCAATCACTTAGAAACCCCGAGTTGTTTTTCGCCAATTAAACATGACAAGTTTTGTTCTGTCTTTGGCAATAATGTTTGACAAATGTCACTGAGATGATAACCTTTCTAAATCCCTCCCTTTCCTGGGAGTGTCTGAACCAATTTCCTGTGACCTGATGAAGAAAAACGGACATGTTTAAGCTGTGGTGGTGGCGGGATCTATGTAGGGGCAATTGAAGAGAAGCTCAGGGGAGAACGCACGTTCCTCTGGAGGATCCTATACCAAGAGCAATGCTCCAAAATAGAGTTCTTACAGACTTCTTAACAAAAATGCAATGACAAGGCTAAGGGGAAAGCCACTCGCTGCTCACTATTGCTTCTGTTTTTTAATGCGCATGAATAATATGCCCATTTGTATGCAATCTGAGCTCCATCTCTTGTTCTTGCGCAAGAACAGTTCATTACTGTACATTTTGTGGCTTTATTTTCTAAGCACATTACTCCATAGAAACTTTGAACTTCATTTCTTCGATGGTCAGTTTTCCAAGGGAATTTAAATTTGGAATCTATCCAGCATCCAGAGCCTGGTGGTTACATCAAATCTGAATGTATTTTACAAACTTTAAATATTAAACTGGGTCACACCTATTGAGAGCCTGGATGCCCCAGTGCTGAAGTCGTTCTTAGTCTTCTCCTGTTCTTTGAAAGAGCAGGTAGCGGTAGTGACAATTTCAGTTCATTACGGTCCCATCATGACTAGACGCGAAACGAAGCTCAGGATTCTGTAGCTGGCAGCAGACTCTCTTGCATCAATGCTTGGTGTTTTTTACCTTCTGAAGTTGATGTAAATAGAATCCTCCACTAGACAAAAGCCGTAAATGTTAAGTTAATAACCTTTCATTTTTAGAATGTCTTGCAAAAAGTAATGTTGCTTTTATCACAAGACCCAGTTAAAGGAGCTCTTTTTATAATCCACAAGGATATGCCTTCAGGGCATCATTTAGGGTGCGAGCCAGGTAGAACAGTAGGCACCGACTGAGGGAGCGCTCAGGACACACCCTTGGAAACCGTTCTGGCCTGTCCTTCTTGCTCAGGAATGTTTTCCAAAAATATAAGGTTTTGATCTTTGTGAAACAATGGATCCCAGAACACAGTGTGTCAATTGCCGTTTTCTTTTCTTGTAATAAATAAAACACTCTTGCAAGAAATTTTTTTCTGTGGTCGGATTTAACGAGGACATTGAAAGTATGACGTGTTGAAGGTTCTTGAACCATCGTAATATGCTTTAAATTGGGACTTCCTTTTGAATCTGAAGTTAGGGGATGACTGGGTATACAGGACAGACAACTGTTCTGGACAGATCGGCAGATAACCCCTCAATTAATCTTGGCAGTTTAATAGGTCTTTAATGACTTCTTTTAGAGTTGGACTGAAGTGACAAGACTGTGACATCAGCGTCATTGTCTCATTGTTATACAATGAGGTCTCAGACTGTGGACGTTCATGCTGACATCAAATGGGCTCAGAATCCACGCAAATGCTCTCGGAGGCTGAACTCACAGCCCGGCTTCCTCCTGGCTGCCACTGTTAAAACACACTGTGTGCAACCTGGTAGGAATGGGTTTTTCCAGTTAAGTGTATTTCGATGTGAACTTCTTTTAAGAAAAGTTTTAAAAGTGCATTACTTATTCTTAAGACTCGGGGAAAAAATGGAAGTTCAGAAATTGGAGGTTTTAGAAAGGTTTAGGATTTTTTAAAGAGAATAGTGTATTTTTCTATAGCTCTGGTTTTTAATTCATTTAAATGGATAGATCTTTTTTTAATTTAGCAGTCGGATGTGTTTACATTTGGATAGCCATCCAATGGACAGCTTCATCCTAGCTTAAAAATTCCTTGATGTCTTTATGTTATTAAAGATCTTTTTCTGGATATAAGGATAAGGAAAGACATTTTACCAAAAATCTAAGGTGTCTCTAAGGGTGTTTGTCTTCACATCTTATCATAACTTTGGGTGACCTATGGGTGACACAAACTTCTCTTGTGCTGACAAATTTGGGGTAGTGTCTGATTATACAAGGAATCAGAGCGATGGGGCTGTTGGTACAATAACGAGAAAAGAATTTAGCACTATTCTCCTGCAGCATTAACTCTTAGAAACCTTCTTCATTTTGTGCTGATGTGGGGAGCCTGAGGCCCTTGCCTCATAAGCTTATAAACCACCTGGGTCCCAAATATCTCTACTGGATTAGGATGAGCCAGAATGTCCTTGAGTTGTCCATTGCTAAATGGTAAGAACGCAGGAGTAGTACATTTTAAGATCGGGCAGTGTATGGCTGGGCTCTCATGTCCCATAGTAAAAGCTGCCCCTGGCTCAGTTCTGCTTTCAAGATTTGAGGCCCTGTTCATAGGGAGCTTTTCTCATAGGAAATGTCAATTGAAATAAGACAATATTTTCTTCTATGCCTTCACACACACACATTCACAGGTCTCCTGAAATATTTAAATTTGCTGATCATTATTGCGATTTTATCTTTAAATTTTTTATTACAATTTAATTTTATTTAAATTATTTCTTCCTGTGCTCAACCCTTCGGTTTGCACGTGGGCCTCACTGATGTCTACTTTCATCTCATGTCGATTTTCAGGGAAAACTATGAGAGACATGCTTTAAGAATTTTTCACTAAACCATACTTTACTGATGAGTTTTATGTTTCACTTTGGAGCACATGTTTATCAGTGCAGCAACAAACACTTTGCCAGTAAGAGAATTCCGGGGAGCCAGGTTAGAATGCACAGTAAGACGAGAGTTCTTTCTGCTTTTCCTATAAGCACAGAACACTTTATGGAGATTTTGAGACTTAAATACAAAAAGATATGTCACTTTCTAATGTAATAGTCTATTCCAAAAAAGGTATGAATAAGTCACATTTTATAATTTGATTAATTAGCGTTTACCAAAGCCAAGGAAGGAAAACCTAAGATAAATCCCTAAGAAAGTGAAGAATTCATCTTTAAAAAAGAAACATTGACTCTTTATATTCTGAATTTCCTTGTAATGAGGGTTTTTAAGGTGGTTTTCATTCGTTGGCACACATCCCATGATTTGTGCTGAATAGTTTGGCACAGAGAAATGTGTGGTTTTCACAACAATGACTATTTCTCTCCATTTCTTCCTCTGACCCATGGCTATTTGCATTTTCTTGTGCCTGCCTGTAGTGTGTGGGGCACTCCATCCTCTCTGTACCCCTGAGGCACCAGGGAGAGCCCCTGCCAGCTGGTATTTCCCTCCTGCTTCGGGCCTTCCCCTGCCAGTGCAAGGAAGGGAACAGGAAGCCAGCACAGAGGGGCCACTATGCCCACCCCGGAATATTGTTCCAGAGATCATCCTGGAAATATAGGCCCATTCGGATTGTAGGCTAAAATATTTTAAACTACTGCTTTAAAGCATGCCAGAAGTGGGGCCTGCCCATTGGTGCGGCGTCGTGGTTAAGTTCGTACTCTCTACTTTGGCGGCCCAGAGTTCACAGGTTTGGATCCTGGGCGCAGATCTGTGCACGGCTCATCAAGCCATGCTGTGGCAGCGTCCCACATACAAAATAGAGGAAGACTGCAGATGTTAGCTCAGGGCCAATCTTCCTCACAAAAAATGAAGAAGAAGAAGAAAAAAACCATGCCATAAGTACCCTGCAAGTAGTCAGGGTTTGTGGGAGACAAATATAAATTTATTCAAGACAGTTGACAATATTTAAAAATCTTTGATACTAAATTATGCTTTGTGTTTGTGTGTATGTGTGAGGAAGACTGGCCCTGAGCTAACATCTGTGCCATCTTCCTCCACTTTATGTGGGATGCTGCCACAGTGTGGCTTGACAAGCAGTGCTAGGTCCGTGCCCAGGATCTGAACCTGCGAACCCTGGGCCACCGAAGCAGAGCACATGAACTTAACCAATATGCCTCTGGGCTGGCCCCCTAAATTGTGCTTTTAATAAGTAATACAAATATCTTGGCAGTTGCCTGAAGAGGCTTTTATTTTGTTTTGCAAATTGAAGAGTTAAAATCTTGAATCAGAAAAACCATATTGTTTTAATGTTTCTACCGATTTCTTTCTGGTTAGCCACACAAGCTGCCCACTGTGCACCATGGTTTGTATAAATGTCTCGTCCCTGAGAGTAACGTCCCTCCAATCTTGGTGTCTGTGATAACAGGTAAGAGTCAGACAAATTGGAAGACAGTTAGGCAAAGTCACTGAGGTTGGGTGTTAATCAGGGCACGCCGGTGGTAAGCCTGGACCACAGACATATGGTGGGTGTTGTAGACTTCAGTGTAATACCAGTTCTTTCACCATCTTGGAGAAAAGTAAGTGGCTGACTTTTTATGTAATAGGTTCAAAACACTGTCCAAGTGGAGCTTACAGAATCCTTTGGCATGAGAGCAGGTCACCCCTCGTGAGCTCTAGACCCAGGCGCCTCGTGCTCTCAGGGACCAGCTGCCCGGCGGGGGTGGCTCCCCCAGGCGCCTGCCTGTCAATATTTACCCAGGGAAGAGCAGGCTCCCTTCTCACGCACCGGCCTCCGCCCTGTCTGCCCACCGCTTGACGGTCCGCGCACACCGGGTGGGCGCAGAAAAAGTCATTTCCACGGAAAGCGAAAGCACTTAAAAAGTGATGAAAAACTGGAAAAATGGGAGGCTTTTAAAATAATCACCCACATATTTTAAATGTTTAATGAGCTTAACTGCTAATGTTAGTCTCCTCAATGTGAATGTTAATTGAAAATGATTAGTTAACAGTAATTTATCATTATTGGTTCACAAATTGTAACAAAGTGCCACACTGATAATAGTGTCAATAATCGGGGAAGTTATGGGGGGGCGGTTGCAGGGGGAGAAGGGGTACCCGAGAATTTTTGCTTTCTGTGTGTAAACCTAAAACTGCTCTAAAAAAAGTCTATTAATTTTGTTGAGACATACATATATGTATGTATATATATAAAATAATATACGTGTGTATATGACCATGTGTGTATATATGTGCATATATGCATACGCGTTTGTGTGTGATGTGCATGTGTGTGCACGTATGTATATATGTGTGCGTGTGTGTGTGTATAGAGAGAGGGAGGAGCAAGCATTAGTGGGAGATCAAAATGGTTAGCTCCCTTGGAGAGCTCTTCATCAGTATCTTTTAAAGTTGAACATGCATCTCCCCCACAAATTAGCAATTCCACAGCTGGTATTTACCCAAGAGAAATGGCATCCTATTATGGGACGCCTTCAGGTGGGTACACCCATGGCAGCGGGAGGTGAGGGTGTGAGAAGATGAGGATGCTATGTGGCCTTCTCATCGCTGTTTCCCTTTTCTTACACATTTTCACTTCTATCCACGTGATGCACATGCCGTGGGTACCGAAGGCTCGGGTCCTCGGTCAGTCCTGGGAAACTCCTTGCACGCTTTCTTGGATGATTCGCACCCTACCGCCTTCTCTCCTCTCCCTTTCTGGAATTCCTGCTAGTCGGATGTTGGGCTTCTTCTGTGGATCTACTTTACTTTTTCCTTCAATGTTTTCTCTCTTTTCCTTTTGTTGCAATCTCTGGAGGATTTCCTTGGCTTTTTAAAATGTTTAGTTTTGACCATCATGTGTTAGTTTCCAAGAGTTCTTTCTGGTTCCCAGTCCTCTTTCTGTCGCCTGTTCTGACCCAATGTCATTGGTGCAACATCTTGTTCCTCTGAGATGACACACAGGTCTTTCGTTTTAAGTACCCACCCGCCTCGTCTCTCAACTGTCTCTGTTTTTTCTTTGTTCCCATTTTCTGATTGTTTTCTGTGTTTTCTCATCCTGGAGCCTTTCCCCAATCCCCGCTAATCCTGAAGGCTCTTTGGGGTTGGGTAGGGCTGGTGGACCCGTCAGCGTCGCGGGTCACTTCCACAGAGGGCCCCCAATGCCCCGGTGTAGACAGAGCGGCTCTTCTCTGTGGTGGGCGGTGGGGGTGGGGGTGGTTCTGGTGACAGTGCTCTGGGGAGGGGGCTCTGGTGCAGCTGAGCAGGAGAGTCTGGTTCAGGTTCACGCACATGCACGCACATGCATACACACGTGCGCAAACACACGGTAAAGAAAAGCACCTCACACCTTAGGAGGGAAGGCCATATAAGGATAGAGTTTTATAAAAATTAGTAAACTTTTCACGTATTCTGCAGTCCTACCTTTGATCTTTTCCAGCTTCCCACTAAATAGGTCTTACATTTGAGCCGTATCTTTAATAATATTGACTTTTCCTTCAACAAATTAAAAATGTGTTTAAATAACATATCGTTTGTTTAAGCTTTAAATTACAAATGAAATGAGGAGTCACAAAGCAGAGGTGTGTTTGGAAATAATTTACACATTACGTTAATTAAAGTCACTTTCATGGGAGATCCCTCGAGCTTTGAAACCGCGGACGCCTCCGTAAGTCAGCACCCGGGAGCGCCCACGACCCCTCTGCTAGGACAGTGTGTATGTGACCGCTCTGCACGACCCTTCCAGACCTTCAGAAGAGGAGTCAGAACTGGAACCAGTTACAGAGAACATGAAAACCCTGATTTCTGCAGAATTATTAGTTGCGTGTATAACTCGGACCTACTGTTGATTTATACCTTGTAAATGATAGATTATTACAGAAAAGGAAATACGTGTTACTGACTTGTAAAATTAAGAGTAAAAAATGAAAACTCATGATAATCTCACTATTGCTTAAGGATAGAAGTAACTAACCAGCTAGGGAGGGGGGTGGCCTTTTAAGAAACTATAAGTAAACTTGAATAATACAGCTTATCTTTTGTTCTTAGAATAGCCTAAAGGCTCACTGCATTCAGTACGACGCAACGCACTTGGGTAGAAATGGGAGCTTAGTGTTTATACAAAATTAGTGGGCAGGCAGGGCGGAGGAGGAAGAAAGAGCATTGCTGTCTGGAGGAGCGAGCCCCCTAAATACGTCTTCACCTTGCGGGGGAGAACCAGCGCGACTTCCAGCGCGCCTGCATTATCAGTGCTCATTAGCATTGCTGGTTATTCTGTGCTCCTATCTCCCTTTCAGATTCAGAGCTCCTTAACTTCCATTCTCTCATACCCCAGGACACAGGTGACGACAGAACCTGAACATCACATTTCCTTTATTCCTCAACACACACACCAGCCTCTGAACAACGACGCCCACAGCACGATTATTGGAAAAGGTCTACGATTTTTCTTCCTTTCTTGCAGTTCTTTTTGACCTTGGGGTATTTCCCACTAGGAAGACTTCCAAATTTCCACGTGTTAAAGTCACTTGGAATAGCCCACCTCTGGTTGGTCAGGCCACTCAATAGATGCCCATTTGGTCTGTCTGTCCTATTTTCTTTTTTATATTTAGGGATTGCTTTTTTAAGGCTCATTGTTTTCATAGGTCTGTGAAACGTTTGCGTCGTTCCCCAGTCAGAGCATAAAACAAGGCACACGCAGAGAAGCTGCATTTCCATCCCAGTGGGCCTTCCGCTCTCCCTCCGCTTAGAGGTCCTTCAGAAATACTTTCGGAGTATTCTCCCACTGCTTAGTTTCAAGACAGAAGCAGCTTAGATAGAGAGAGCGAGAGATAGTAGATAGTCGATAGATAAATAGTTGATAGTTGATTGACAAATTATGATAGATAAATAGTTGATAGATAGATACATAGACATGGTGGATAGATAGGCAGCTGCCTTCCTGTCACCTGTCTGTCTTGGATAAATGGTAACATTCACTTCACACTCTCTTCCACCTTGCTCTCTTCACAGAGATCTCTGTGATCTCTCCAGAGCCGTGTGTAGAGATCATCCTTCTCCCTTTTCACGACTGCATAGTACTCCTCCACGTGGATGAGTCATGATAATCCACCCAGTGCCCCACCAACGCGAATTGGGGTTGCTTCTGATCTTTTACTTTTACAGATTGTATAATATTTTAACAGAAATCGGTCTCATTAGGTAAACGCCTACAACTTGCTCTTTCATTGAATACAATTTGATGCGTTATATTTGTCCACATCAATGGGAGAATATGCCAGACGGGATTAACGGTAGGTTAGACATTTTCAGTGCACACCTGAGAGCCGGTGACAGCAGCCCAGACTGGAAGAAGACAGGCGGGCAGAGCCGACACTGGCACAGGGCACAGACAGGAGGATGCTGTTCTGAGGACACATTCATTCATTCGATCCCCACAACAATTCTGTGAAGTGGGGACCCTTAGTCTCACCTTCCTCATTCTAAAGAGGGAGAAACTGAGGCAAGAGGGCCCAGGTCACCTGCTGGGGGAGGTGGAGGGGTGGCCCAGGCTGCTGAGCAGTGCTGCTCGCTTCCATCAGGCTGGGTCCCCGGGATTTCACTGAGGGACGCAGGGGGCAGAGCCGGCCATGGCCATTTGTGCCCACAGCAGCGCCTGGCGCAAGGCAGGTGCACCAGAAACATTTGTTAAGCGGATGAGTGACCTTCAGGGTGGGGGTCTGGTAGGCTCATCCCTGGGTGCTCTCGACTTCCCAGAGGCCACGGCTGCAGTTCCCACGCTCGGCCCGCAGGTGGCAGAGGGTCCCCTCGTGGAAAGGCTCCCTTGAGAATTTGGCAGAGCCCCCGGGCGAGTGTGAGAAGTAGTACCGGGGAGATTCCTTTCCAAATAGACCCCTTGTGGAGAAGCGTCTTGGCTGGCGAGGTCTGATCCGGAGCAGCGATGGGAGAGACCCCGCTGGCAGAGCGACATGCATACGGGGCTCGCAGACAGCCCCTGGGCAGGTAGGACTCCCTCCGGGAGAGAGGGAGGAGGCAGCGAGAGGAAGGCCGGATCAGAACGGGGCGGGGGAGGGGGGCAGCCAACCTGCGGACGCCCCGTTTTGAGATCATTTTAATACAGCCGGTTCAGCTCCAGAAAGAGCACCTCATTTCTCTGCTCCTTTTTGTGGGAGGACCTGTCCGGACAGGTGAGGGCTCTCGCCCTGACAATTCTTTTTACTGACCTCAAACAGCAGCATCAGGCTTCATGGTAGTGGCTTAGAAATAACTCTTTTAAAAAATGAAACAGCCTGCAAAGGTGTGAGTCTACCAGTTTTGCCAAGATAAAGACTGCCTGGCTTTAGAAAATAGGGTTAAAAGGAAACAGGAAAGCTTTAAGGCCCGGTATTAGTGAGGGTTCTCCAGAGAAACAGAACCAAGAGGAAATTAGAGATAGATAGATGATAGACAGACAGATAATATATAGACAGACATAGATACAGACAGATGATAGGTAGATGATATAGACAGACAGGTAGATAGACAGATGGCTAGACAGATAGAAGATAGAAAAATAGATTTATTATAAGGAATTAGCTCACAGGATTTTGGAGTCTGACAGGTCCCAAGATGTGCAGGGTGAACTGGCAAGCTGAAGACCCAGGAGAGCCAATGGTCTAGTTCCAGTCTGCAGAATGGGAGGCTCAAGACCCACAAAAAGCCCATGTTTCAGTTCAAAGGCCATCAGGCAGGAGTTCTCTCTTACTTCTTTTTATGCCTTCAACTGATTGGACAAGGCTCACCCACATTAGGGAGTGTAATCTGCTTTACTCAGTCTACTGATTTGAATGTTAATCTCGTCTAAAAACACCCTTATGGAGCCAGTCCTGGTGGCCTAGTGGTTAAGTTTGGTGTGCTCTGCTTCGGATGTCCAGGTTCGGTTCCCACGAGTGGACCAACACCATTCGTCTATCAGTGGCCATGCTGTGGTGGAAGCTCACATACAAAAAGAAGATTGGCAGTGGATGTTAGCTCAGGGAAAATCTTCCTTAGCAAGAAAGAGGAAGATTGGCAACACATATTAGCTCAGGGCTAATCTTCCTCAGCAAAAAAAAAAAAAAAAAAAAAACCCAAAAAACAACAACAAACCCTCACAGAATGCTCTGAAAGTTTAACCAAATATCTGGGCACCATGTGGCCCAGCCAAGTTGTCACATAAAATTAATTATCATAGACCCTCCTCCCCCAGATGAGCTTATTAACCAGCTACAGTCATAGGCCCAGAGTGGACACCGAGAAATTCCGTGTCTCTTGTTTTGGGACAAAATAAGGATCCCTGTAAATGTGACAAAGATATTGATCTAAGTGGGTATATTAGTTTCCTGGAACTGCCATATCAACATCCTACTAACTGGGCGGCTTCAAACCACAGGAATTCATCCTTTCCCAGCTCTGGAGGGTCCTCCCTGCCTCTTCCAGCTCCTGGTGTTTGCCAGCCATCCACGGTGCTCCATGCTTCATAGATGCATCATTCCGGCCACATGGCCGTCTTCTCCCTGTGTCTTCACATCGTCTCCCTCTGCACATACGTGTCTGTCCAATTTTTCCCTCTTTCTAAGGACACAGTCACATTGGATTAGAGCCCATCCTCATGACCTCATCTTAACTCCATCATCTGCACAGACCTATTTCCAAATAAGGTTGCATTCACAGATACTGGGAGTTAGGACTGCAACGTATCTTTTGGGGAGGGGTGCCCAATTCAGCCCATAACAGTGAGTCTCACCAGGTCCTGCGGGTGCACAGCCCCCAAGTTCCCCGCCCCCCCAGCCACTCCGGGGGGAGGCGAGGAGTCCCAGGGTTTCCACCACCCACTTGATGCGGCCGCTTTCCTCACCTCTGTCCTCTGATCCTTGCAGAATCATCTGCCATTTGAACTGCCAAGACTCTTGAAACAGCTGTGAAGACGCCGCAGTCAACTCAACGGCTTTAAGACGATGCTGACAAAACGTCAAACGCTTCCCTCGAGGAGGTCGTGGAACATTTTGACCATTTTGGCAGCCCTCTCTCCCTGGGTGAGTCCCTGGGGCCGGCTGCAGCAAGCATTGCCCAACATCTGTGCCCTGTTCACTGGCCCTGGCCCACCCCCAGGGGCCCCATCCCCGAGGACAGGCTTGGGTCCCAAGCGCAGGCCCTGCCAGCTGGGCCCTTTCCTGCGGTTCTGCCTGGTTTGTCATCCAGAGCTCGCAGGGCGGGGGGCATGCCGTCTGTGCCAGCTGTGAGCTCCAGACAAGGGAGGCCAACGAGCTGTCCCCAGTGGGCAAGTTAACCGGTCAGATCTTCCCCCACATGCCTCGTAAAAATACACCAGGGGCTGGGGCTGGCCCCGTGGCCGAGTGGTTAAGTTCGCGCGCTCCGCTGCAGGCGGCCCAGTGTTTCATTGGTTCGAATCCTGGGCACGGACATGGCACTGCTCATCAAACCACGCTGAGGCAGCGTCCCACATGCCACAACTAGAAGGACCCACAACGAAGAATATACAACTATGTACCGGGGGGCTTTGGGGAGAAAAAGGAAAAAATAAAATCTTTAAAAAAAAAAAAAAAAAATACACCAGGGGCTGCCGGTCACTTTCTGCTCCCTGAACCGCTCTGTCCCTGGGCTCTGCTGACCTGCTTTCAGGAAACTTCCCGAAATAGGCATCCAGGTTCCGGAAGGGATGGCTTGGCTGTTTCTGGACCTCTCTGGGCCTCGTCCCCAGCCGTAGACAAGATGGGTCCAGAGCCTGCTTTGTCACTAAGACCGCCATTAACGGTGCGAGATCTGATGCTGGTCATTCCAACTTCATCTTCAGCTGCGGGCTCCAGGCCCACGCCCACCGTGGAAAATAAAATGGTTTTTCAGGATCAGAGGCCCCTAACTCACCCCCCTGCCCCAGGTTATTCTAAAGCTCTAAGGTGCTCACCACTCACTGTTTTCACTAACTGTTCCTAACTTCAAATTCCTTTTACAGAAACAAACAGGGGCCCCCGGACCCTGGTCAGTGACACTGACATCGCAGGTCCAGAAAATAGGTCCTGTTCTTCTTTCTATCTTGCTCTCAAAAGAAGGAAAGCTGGTTTTCAAGGTTTTAGAGCTTCACACTTCCTCAGTTGGTTTCGTCATCAACACGCATTGGCATGAAGTTGGTACAGTACTCGGCAGAGGTTTTAAGGGGCCTACACTTCCCATCAAGCTCTGTAACATTTTCAAGGACGGGACCCATAGTTGGTCCCTTTGGACAGACCATAATTGGTCTGTCGCCTCTTTCTTCTGACTTCAGAGCAACAGGACAAAGTTGCCTTTTGCTGGTGTCACGATTTTAAAATTCCAGGCTCATTGCATTTCTTGATGCGTCTGGTGATGCGAACCAGCCGGCACGTGTCAAACTCCTGCCACCTCTAGCAGGAGTGGGTGTGAGTGCAAAGAAATCCTCCAGGGTGTGCAATATTTCTTCCAGAAGTGGGCACTTTTTTGGAAGAAATAGGCCAGAGGTTTGGAAGGAAAAGTTAATTACAAATAAAAAGAGAGAGGAAGAAGAAACAAAGGATGGACATCTTAAGGACACATTTAAGTGTTAACTTTACAGTTAACTTAACTTAGCATATACTTACGACCCCGGGTCCCAGGCTGTGCTGTGGTGCCCCGGAGTAGCGCCGAGAACTCACAGGGGTGCAGGCGGATGTTTTAAATTTGGGAGAGAACCAGCAAAATCTATCAGAAACCATGTGAACTAACTCCATGTAATTCACCCTTTCAACATTAGATTGTGCTACATTCCTTTCGATGATGTCATATCTTGGCAAAGCTGGGCTTTTGGCGGCTGCTGTCATCAAAAGCAATTACTGTGTGAAAATCAGTGTGGGACAAGAAACAAGGGGGGCAGGGGCCAATGATTCCCAGGTTTGAGGAGTTGTGCAGTGCCCAACAGGCACAACTATGCTTACTTAAGGCATAACTGTGCTTATTTAAGAATGAAAGAAATTTTTTTCTTCAATTTGTGTGGATCGTTTCTTTAAAAAATGCTACTAAGTTGTTAGAATATAAATTTTAAAAAAATTGAAGTGAAATTCACATCACATAAACTTAACCTTTTTTATCGGGGTAAAATATGCGTAATATAAAATTGATCATCTTGACCATTTTTAAGTGTATAGTTCAGTGGCATTTAGTACATTCACAGCGGTGTTCAACCACAACGACTGTCTAGTTCCAAAACATCGTCACCACCCCAAAACAAAACCCCACACCCATTAAGAAGCTGCTCCATATTCTCCCCTCCCCCCCAGCCCTTGGCAATCACTCATCTGCTTTCTGTCTCTGTGGTTTTGCCTATTCTGGAAATTCCATATAAATGAACTCCTAGAATAAGTGGCATCTTGTGTCTGGCTTCTTTCACTTGGCATAGCGTCTTCTGGTGTTCTCCACGTTGTAGCATGAGTCAGCACTCCATTCCTTTTTATGGCTGAATAATAGTCCCCCGTGTGGACAGCCTACCTTCTGCTTACCCAGTTGTCCATCAATGGTCGCTTGGGCTGTTTCAGCCTTTTGCTATTGCGAACAATGCTGCTGTGAACGTTTATGTATAAGTTTTTGCTTGAATTCCTGTTTTCAGCTCTTTGGGGGATATACCCAGGAGTGAAATTGCTAGATCATACAGCAATTCTATGCTCAACGTTTTGAGGAATTGCCAGGCTGTCTCCCAGAAATACTTTTTAAGTTGTTCGATCCTAACTAAGTAAACGAAACTGCCGGCATTTCTCTGGGCCCAGGGAAGCTGCAGAAACATCACTGAGATGCTAAGGGTGCTGTGTGCAGAGGACGTTCAGGAACCTCTGACTCAGGGAGCACTTGCTGGACCGCTAGGCACCCCAGGAGTGCTCTGGAGGGCCGAGTACCTGAACCACCAGGCGTCTTAGGGTGAGTGTCAGCAGAGAGGTAACCAAGCACCAGCCTCCCGCGGGGCTCCAGGGCAGGGTGGCGTCCAGGTGGAGGGGATCGGTGCTGTTTTAGACGGGTCACCTGGGAAGATGTCGGTGAGGCGGTGACATTGAACAGGAGGAGGTGAAGGCAGGTGAGGCTGATGGAGCATCAGTGCCAGAACATCCCAGGATGAGGAACCGGACTGCAGAGGGTCTGAGGAAGGAAGGAAGGCGCTCAGGTTGTGGAAGAATAAAAGGCCAGTGTGTTGCTAACAGAGAGGGGGTGATAGTCAGCATGAACCTGGACGGGCAAGTGGGGCAGGGTCATACCACCGCCTCTGCCAGCGGAGGGGCAGAGGAAACCCTGCTCTCACGGGGCCCAGAGGGGAGGAGCCAGGTATTAATCAGCAGGCCCCAGTAAACATGATGATACACCCGGCCACATGCCCTCGAGCTTGTAACAGAGGAATCTGAGCCAGTCTAGGACTCGGGAGAAGACACGATATGCTGAGTGGGAGTTAACCAGGCATCAGCTGAACTTTCCAGATGGACAGGATGGCTTGTGCAAAGGCCCTGTGGAACCCAGAGGAAGGACCTGGGAGAAGCCGGGTGGGGGTGGGGTGGTTGGAGGACCCAGAGCAGTGGAGACTAGAGGATGAGGCTAGAGAGGCAGGCCTATTTCCATCCTAAAACAATGAGAAGGGGAGGGGGTGTGTGTGTGCCTTTTCCAAACATCACCCCTGCAGCATGAGGAACAGGCTGGAGCAGGGCTGTAATGACCCAGCCCGGAACTGTCCGTGAGTTAGGCCCAGGGCTGGCACGGGAGACGGAGTTCCGCCAAGAGATTCTCAGGAGGGTGGAGCGAGTGTCTTGGTGTTCAGACTGCTGACATTTCCCCCCAGGGAAGGGCGTAAATTGAGACCTACATGCCAGGCATCTAACTTGTTGAAAATTATAAATCAAGCGGACAAAATGTTAAATAAAATGCATTCATCCTCCCATTTTGACAAATACACCCTCACAGCAGCGTGGAGGGCCAGGTCCCAAGCCAGAGCTCTCAGACTCTAGCGCTTGCTCTCCACCTCCAGCTTTGTGCACACGGAGAGAGGCCTCGTGTGCCCACTGGGGGACATGCCAGCTCCATGCCTCAGCTCCACCCATATCCCCTGCAAACAGCTTCCTCCAGCTAGCCTTGGGCCTTAGGGTGCTCATACTAGCAGTGGGGTCACCCCCTGGAGGAGGGACCTGTGCAGGGGTTGGAGGATGAGCTGGGGACATTGGGCTGGGAATTCCGGGGTCACAGGTACCCAGAGCCTGATCTAGGACGGTGGGCACCTCCTGGCCCTGTGTAGACGGGCAGGCCCACCGAAGGCCAGACAGGGGCCCTCTGGAGAGTGGGCCGAGGCAGGTCCAGGGTGGGGCTGCTGGCAGTGGACTGGATCTCCTGGGATGGAGGGGGCATGGGGTACAGCAGACGCCTCTTGGTTCCTGACCTTCAGAACCGAAGGCAGTTTATTCACAGAGATGGGGGACTCTGGAAAGAACCAGTTTGGGGGCGAAAATCATAGGCTCATCTCAAACATCTTGAAGCATCTTAGGGACATCCTAGTGTGGGCGCCATGTTGAATTTTGGGGTCTGGCGCTCCGAGGAGAAGTCTGGGCTAGAGATATAAATGTAGGAGTCTTTGCTGAATAGATGGAAACTGAGGCAGTGGGCTCGGACGAGATCACTAGGGATAAAGAGGAGAGGCTGCAGTGGGGGAGAAGAGAGCCTGGACCGGGGCTTGAGGAGCCCAACACTTGAAGACCAGGGAGTGGAGGATGAGGGTGCAGAGGAGATGACGGGCGACAGTGGAAGTGTAATTCAACAAGCGTCTGCCTAATGCCGGCTCTTGCATAACACCCCACGCCGCTGGCAGGTGATGAAGGATCTTACAGCAAGACCCACCTGGGAGGACAGAAGTGGGACCACTGGAGTCAAAGGAGGTGGCATCTCTGAAAAGGGAGGTTTGTGTAAAAGAAAATATTTGCTTGAGAAAAGCTAGAAGTCAGGAGCCGGTCCCTCCACCTCCTTTCTCCCCCCACCCCCAGGGACGGCGCTGGAAATGCTTGCCACAGAATCTTCCTCCCAAATCACTTTTCCAGAGTAAATGCAGGCAGAATCGCAGCAGTGAACAAGTTATGTTCTTTTAGCAAATAGCATTCAACTTTGCAGGGAATTCTCAAAAAATGGTCTGCAAGCTGCTGCAGGAGCTGCAGTGGGAGAGCAAGGGCTCCTTCCTGGGGAGGAGCCTGCGAGCAGAAAGAGGCTGGGCTGGAGGAGTCACCGGGAGGGGCGGGGAGGGGACGGAAGCGGAGGGCGCCATCTGCGGCCGGGGCTCCACTGCCCCTTCCTGTGGGCCGGTCAAGCGGGAGGACCTTGGGGGCGCTGGCTTCATTCTGGGCCCCGGAGAGCTCGGCCAGTCCCAGGTTGGCCCCAGGACCTAAGTGAGCCACTCGCCTGGGAGGGCTGTGTCAGGGCGGCGCGCCGCTCGGGGACCCTGCGGAGGACAAAGATGGGTTTAAACCTCGCAGAGCAGACGCATGCCCCAGAGGTAACAAACAACCAGCGCTGTTTATCCATCACCTGGTACCTGCCAGGCGCGCTGTTTCCTTGGAGCCCCACGGCCATCCTGAGGCAGGGACCCCTATCGCCCCCATTTCTGGGACCCGCAAACGCACCCACGGTCACGGTGCTGGGACCTCGCCCCAGGAGAGTCCTCGCACCCGCTTTCTCCCGGGCCTGCAGGGTCGGGCTGTCCCCACGGTGGGACTCAAAGGCGTGCAGGGTCAGCGAGCGGTGCTAAATGGACACGTGGAGAAGGGGACATCCCCTGGGGGCCAGGAATGTCCGGAGGACCTGAAGCAGAGGTGCTGCCTATTGAGATGCGCCGTCCGAGGGCCCGGTGCAGGAGGAAGCGGACTTGGGAAATCTTACGCCGGAGGCCAGCAGAAGCCCCCGGGGCTCGCCCTTCCCTCCCCGCGGTCCCTCCCCCCATCACGCGCGCTCGCGGGCGGAGTCAGGCGTCACGTCTCTGAGCTTCCCGCCCTCCGGGCTCACCTCCCCCACATCCCCTACCCGGAGCCCCGCGTTGGCCTGGCGCTGCCCCAGCCGCGCGCCCACGATCTGGGCGGACCGCTTTCCTCGCGCGCGTGGTCCACCCTGGCACGTTCCAGACATGGTCGCATTAATCCTTTCGAAGGTCACCTCCCAAGTCGCAGATGCAAAACTTGCCCTAATATTTTTCTTTAAATCGGTCCACTTTAATAGTTAGGTAAAATGTATTTAAAGAGAAACTTTATGCTTCGGTTAAAAGCTTTCATTGACATAAGTTATTGACATGGTTAGTGGGTTCAATCATTTCAGAGAATATGGATGCTTAAAAAATTATGGATAAAGTTTCTCTGTATAGTAAGAAAATTGCCGCAGTTCATTAAGATGAAAAAGTCAATTTAATATACATTTCGTCTTATTTAATATTCTGATAGATTTTTGTATTTTTGGTTATTTTTAATTTTATTATATAGGTTTGTTGTATTTTAAAACTAACATTGAAAGCATTAAATATCAATTTGCAAATGCTCACGGAGCAGAGACACGCTCATATGTAAAATGGTGTGTTAGGATTTATTTTTTTCAAAGTTTACAAGTGATAAAATACCTACAGTTCAAAAAAGATGGATCTTTATATTTTGTGCCTTTTAAATGATTTAAATCATTTTAACAAAACAATTTGCTCCGGTGTTCATTTTAAATCTGTGCTGCTAGTTTGTCACTGTTACTTGCTATTGTATTTCTGTTAAATATTTTCACAGAATAAGACTGCAAATATTTTCTTCCCTTTAGACTCGTTAGTCTCCTATCTTAATGTCAGACCAAATTTTCTCTGTCGAAAAGAGTAAGATGTCTTGAACATTTAAACTATCTTTGGGGTTTCTTGGATGGCCAAGGAGTAACCACAAAGGTTTATCTCCTCTGTCATAAAATAAACAACGCTAAAATAATCATTAAAAAAATGGATACTAGAAGTTACTTTTATACTTGGAAATGCCAACCTTAACTGGCAAAGATCGATAGCCATGAACACAAATAACGATTGCTCTCTCGTAATCCCGGAGGTTCTAGAACCTCTGTGTCTTCACAGTTCCTACAAGGAAGTTGGTTTGCCTTTTACAGATTCAAGGATGGAGCCCCTCAGAGTGGGCGGAGTGCCCCCGTAAGGAACACAGCCAAGTCTGAGGAGGAGCCCGGCCAGGCCACCCAGCATCCCCTGCCATCTCTGCACCCCCTCCACTTGCTGCTGGGGACTGGCTGTAACAGGCTTCGTGAGCTCTGGTCCCTTGGCCCAGGAGCCCAGCCCCCAGCCTGCAGCAGACGCTTCATAAATATTTGTCGAGTGAAGCAAGCAGATGATTAAATAAATGAAATTGGTGTGTTTTATTACTGGACCTGGGTGGACTGTTAGTCACCTGGGCTGCTAAACTGCACGCAGGTGAGACGAGAAATCTTCACGGAGTCTAAGAGAGATCCCTCCAGCAGAACCCCGGAAACAGTGCCAATGACTCACGTTCTAGTCAATTCATTTTTTTCCCACTAAAATAATGACTATGTTTACTTTCAAGTTATCTTTATAGATTCAAAATCCCAATTATTTTTTTTAAATGTTAGCTTAAATGTTAGTTACCTTTGCCACCGACAAGCTTGAAATAACCACTTGCCATTCCGGGCTCAAGGAGATTAATTTTGATTTCAGGATGATGTGGGAAAGGATGTGGCTGCTTGCCCTTCTTAAGAGGGCCTGGAGCAAGCACGGTCATGTTCCCACCTGTGAGCCCTCTCCAAAGAGAAGCCCCAGGGGGGGACGGGAGGCAGTGGGCTGTTTACAAAGCAGAAATGGGGCTCAATTACTGGCTGTAAAATAAGATTATCATGTGCCCCGTGGAAGGGAAGCTGTGTAGCAGCGGTCACAGTCTTCCATACGCCAGCTAGCATCAGCCTCTCTATTCAGGTGACTAAGACAAAAACACAGTTAATGTCCTTAAAATGCTCCCTCCTTTGTCTTCCCCATCCTGCCCCCATTATTCATCTCATCTGTCCAAAAATAACCCTTCCCTCACCTACAGACCTACAGGAATGAGTTGTTTGGGGGCGTGGAAGTTTGTGATTACTCTTCTCGACCTCTGACCCAGATATCTTTCCAAGAGCTCAGTACATTCACTCTGGGAATTTTTTTTCTCCCAAAGGTGGAAAAATATCTTTCCTTTTTTAAGCAATCTGTTGTGCATGTGAAAAGATGTCTTCTAGCAAAGCCTTGGGGGAACCCCTGGCTGTCTTTGTAACGGGACTTTAGATTTGCTGTTGGGATGATGAAAAAAAGTTACTTCCCGAGTGGAAACTTGGGTGTTAAAAAGCAAGACATGAATCGCCAGGAAATTATGCTGAGTGAAAAAAGCCAGTTCCCCCTAATCTCGTACTGTATGATTCCTGCGTACAAATATATTTTGAAATAGAATTTCAGAAATAAAGGAAAGATTGGTGATGGTGAGGGCTTGTGGGTTTGGTAATAAAAGGGCTACAGGGAGGGGTCCGTGTGTGAAGGAATGTTTTCTATCTGGACTCTGGTGGTGGATACACGCCCCTACACAAGCGATAATATTGGATAGAACTTAATTCTCACATGCAAACGAGGACAAATGAAACGGGGGAAGTCTGAATAAGATCGGTGGATTGTATAAAAGTCAGTATTCTGGTTGTGAGAGTATACTTTTTTTTTTTTTGCAAAGTTTTGCAAAGTGATAGCACTGGGGAAAAGTGGGCAGAGTGAATTATTACAACTGCTTGCGACTACAATGGCCTACACACGCACACCCACTCATATACACACGCACGCGCGAATACACGCAGGCCCGCAGGTGCGCGCGCCGCCCGGCCCTGAGCACGCTCTGCGCCCCCAGAGCGAGCGCGGAGACCCCAGGCGTCCGTGGGTCGGCGTGCGGGGACCCGGCCCCGGGGGGCGGGCCCGGCGGAGGGCGGGGCGCGCGGCGGAAGTGAGGTCGGCGGGCGGGGCGCGCACCTGGGCACCTGGGCGGCCGCGGCGGGCCGGCGGCGGCGAGACGCGCGCGATGGAGGGGGAGAGCGGGAGCCCGTGGGCCCTCGGGCTGCTGCGCACCTTCGACGCGGGCGAGTTCGCGGGCTGGGAGAAGGTCGGTTCGGGGGGCTTCGGGCAGGTGTACAAGGTGCGCCACGTCCACTGGAAGACGTGGCTCGCCATCAAGTGCTCGCCCAGCCTGCACGTCGACGACAGGTCAGCGGCCCGGGCGGGGCGTCGCGGCGCTGGGCGGCCGGCCGGGAGGGCCTCGCGGCGGCGGGCCGGGGTCGGGGGACTTGGATTCCGGGGTTCTCCTTCTCTCCTCCTGAGTGGTCTCCGAGGCAAACCGAGCGCCGGGCGCGGCCGTGAGCCCCAGGCGGAGTCAGCGCGGGTTGCGCGGCCGCAGGGACGCGGGGACTGGTTTGGTGAGCTCCGGTCCCCGGGCTCTGGCTCCTGGGGGGCACCTCGGGGGCTCGCGTTTGGCCGAGACGCTGTAGGGTGCCTGGTGGGGCCACCTGGCTTCCCGTGAGGCCCCAGATTTTCAGGGTCGCGGCCACCAGAGGCGCGTCCGGCCCGCCCGGGACCCACCTGGGCGCTGCGGTCTGCGCCCGGCTTAGAGAAATTGCCGTGTGGGGATCTGGGCTTTGTGAGTGAGTGAGACTCCGTTCGACTTACTTAGTAATTTGCGTTGAAACACAAATTGGTGTAAGACGGTAATTATTTCGGTCGGAAGCGCTGGCTTGCTTGGCCCAGGCTCCCTCGGCGCCCGGGCACTTGCGCGTCGGCTCTCCGGGCCGTGGGCCTGGCCGTGGGGTCGGGGAGGTGGCCCGGGGGGCTCGTTCCGCCCAGTGCTTCCTCGCCTCACGCCCTCGTTTTAGCTGGCTTAATTTCGAGGCCGAGCCTCTGGGGAGGGGCCTTGCGTTAACCCGCTTCGTGGCCGTGCCATGGCGCCCTCCTGACCCCCAGTTTCCCTGTCCGAAAGCCTGGACGCAACTTGCCTATCCCTTCCTAACGGGGGTGCTCAAGTTAATAAAGACAATTGCAAAGGACGCAGAGCCGCTCCAGTTAAATTCCCTCGGTCGATCATGGTCTGTGCGTGATTTAGGGGTAGCGCTGGGAGGATGGTGTCCAGAAGCAGCTCCCTTTTTTGGATTTCGCCGTATGTGGTTGCGTTTTAATAATAATAATTTACGTGTGAGTTTTTCAGTGGAGCACATTTAAATTACTTGTATGGTGATTTTGTATTCTGCTTAGAAGTTAGGTTGTGTTTGCGTTCAGTATGGAAATCCCTCTGATACAGCCAGGCCTGGAAGCTCACAGACTCAGAGCAGCAGCTCCTTTTAAACTCCACATAGCCTTTGCTGTCTCAGAGACCCGATTTCTGATCCGCAGCTTGTTAAGTGATGGGGCCTCCAAAACCCAGCTTTTCCCCTGGAGCATGGTGGGGATGCCCATCTCTGGGGTGGCTGTGTGCGTCCCCAGGACTGAGGTATACAGAAGGATGGCAGTGTGTGCTGCCACGGCCAGCAACACTGAACAGGCCCTGGGGAGAAGAGGCCCCCGCACTCTCTGCCTTTGCGTTTGTGTCCTGGCCTAGGCGCTTACACGGTAGAGCTATTGCAGTTTTTGTTACAAGCCTCAACCCCTGTGTTCCTTGGAAACTTAATCAGAGTGGTGACAAGTGTCATAAAAATATAAGTAACTCAAAGGTGAGATGCTTGTGAAGCTGTGCAAACCCTTCCTCCCCTCGCTGTGCCACGTATCCTGGGAACATCTCATGCCGGGAGGGGCACTGTGGTTGTTTTGATGGAATCCAAACCACTTTGAATACCAGCCAGTGGTTAGATCCTGAAAGGCAAGACCTTGCCCTAGGGGTATTTTTACACTCCCCGGGACATTTGTCTGATGGAATCTTCCAGTCCAAGCGAGTTTTATTCATCGGGGCAGTTTTAACACCAATTTCTGGTATTGGAAGGGCAAAGTAAACAAACCTGGCCCCAGGCTGACTCATCAGCCTGCATCTTCAGAATCTGTTATTTCCAGCCACCAGGCCCTTGTTTCTTGGGTGGCCCAGTGGCAGGTAGGGTTTCTCCATTGGAGGCGCGTCACTTAGGATGTTGCATAGTCTGGTTGAAAAGTGTTTTGTCCTTTAATTGGAAGTCTTTTCCTGCCCTGCCCGAACTAGGCAGGTGGTGGCTTGTCCTGGGTGGCTAGGTCCCGGTCACCATCACCCAACAGGAAGCAATCCACCTCCTGCACTTTGCCGGGCCGGGTAGGGCGGGCTGGAGTTCTGCGTTGGCAGCAGTGGGTGATTTTTTGAGAAGATGGTCAAACCTCGGTTCTTTGTAAAGAAAACTGGGTTAATTATTGAGTGTATTCAGCTTCAGGTCCTGAGAGGAATTTGTGTCGCTCCCGCCGCAGGGCAAGAGAAACTGGTCGCATCGCAATCCTGCAGGGTTGCATCCAGACCTTGGAAGAGTTGTGCTGCTCATCCTGCCAAATTCTGGCAGTTTGGTCTCAGTGCGCTTTCAGGGAGCTGCCTCCCATCGTCACCCCGCTGTTTGCAAGATGTTCCCTGGAGTGGGGAATAGGACTTTCCTGGGGGCAGCCCCCCGGGGCTGTGGGCCCCTCCTGGCTGTCTTGAAGGATGGCATCTCTCACCAGTGCCACGAGGGCTGGGCCTTTCCTTTCCCAGGGCACATGGAGTCATTTGTGGCCCCCTCCATGTGTTACTTGGGGACCCACCGCAGGTACAGGTGTAGGCCAGGCTGATTTTCATTGGCTGCTTGTCCCTCCAGGCAGGCCGGGGTCCCCTGGTCCCCTGCTCCTGCCCTTCCCTCGGCCTTATGCCACCCTTTGGGCACAGCGGGGCGTGATCCCCAGCAGCCGCCCGGGACCATGTGAGCATGTACTTCAGTGTGGGAAACGTCAGGGGCTGCACAGCACCCTACACCTCTCAAAGATCCCAAGGAGCAGAGAAACGCCTGCCAGGGGGGCTTCCAAGGGGACCTTCGGAGAGTCCACAAGAGACGCCCCATTGATCTGTTTCCTGCTCCTTAAGGGCATGTCTGCTGGCTTTGAGGAGACGTGGCTCCCTGGCTGGCCCTCATTAGGGGGTCTTGGGGGCCAAGGCAGAGTCTAGGGGTGGGGACATTCCATTTAGACAAGAACAGGTGACCCCAGAGGCCCCATCTCTTCGTTCCCTCGGGCTCAGAGGAGGCTCTGCGTAGCTGAGGGCCTGGCCCAGGCGGCGGCCCCAGCAGCTCCAGCGAGATGGGCACCGGCTGGTCGGGACGAGCCTGAGCAAACCCAGGGTTTGTAAGTACAAGCTGATGATCGGACAAGCCCGATTCTTGTCAGTTTTAAAAATAGCAGTGTGGGAACCCCTTGGAGGCTCCCAGGGAACGTCATTGGATTGGCGCGCGCCGGGCAGGCCTTGCCGAAGGCTCCGCTAGCAGACGGCCAAGCCACTTCCCTCTGCCTCTCCCACAGGGGACCCGCTCTCCCTCTGGGTCCCCCACCTTCCGAGCTCTCTCTGCACCGAGTCTTTCCTCTCCCTGCAGTTGACTGCTTCTCTGCCTTCCTAGACTGCATCCTGGGCCCGTTCTCGCCTTTTTTCCCGGAGAAATGCTTCCAGAAGGGGAAGCCTCGACTTGCTGAGCGCTCGGACTGTCTTTGGAATTTGTGACTGAGCCGGGAGGAGAACCCCGGAGCTTCTCCAGAAAGCATCTCTTAGAAATGATCGGTCTGGTGATATTTCTGATGTTTCTCCCTACCCCCGATGCCCTCCTGGGATGGGGGAGATACAGCCCTAAATGAGAACGAAAAGTGGAATAATGTAAGTGCTCTTGAGACAGTAGCTTTAACACATGGAACCCCAACTTGGTCCTGTTAATGCCCAGATATTTTCCATCTAGGACCAAGAGGGGGCCCAGAGGTGGGGGCGCTTTCTCCATTCCTGCTGGGAAACACAATTAATGACTCTCCCCAAGCGGGCGGAGGAGACATTTCTGAAATGATGACCGAAGAGAACCGTGACGCCAGTCCTACTGAATTATGCCTAATTGTAGGGACGCTTTTAGCGCGTCATGATTTTTAGGTTGTTTTAATGAAGACTGATGTCAGTGGATTCGAGTGGCCTTGAACTTCCCTCCTAACAATAAAGGATGGGAGTTGATGATGGTGCCACCAGGACCAGGACTGTGCGCTCCAGGGTCCCCACCCAGCACTTGGGCCCTGGCACTGCTGGAAAATCTCTCCAGGTCCTAAAATAATAATGGTAATCATAGTCATGGATCTACAGTTCCTTTTGTGTTGTCATCAATGTGAACCAGAAACACGGCTTCGAGGAAAAGTGTATTTAAAAAAAATAATTGCCATTGACTAAAAAACAGTTGCTGGTTGCTTTCTGCACCAGGAGTCTTTTTCGGTCTTTTTCCTCGGCTCCTGGAGAGGGCCCGGTTCAGGCTTATTGAATTGCAAATGCTGCCGGGGACATCAATAGGGGAAAGGCTGAGGCTGCCCGAAGCCATTGGCAACCAGCAGGGAGGGTTTGGGGGAGGCACGTCCCAGCGGGGTGTCCAGGAGCAATTGAAGAAAGGCCAGAGGATGGAGGCGGCTGGGTTTGAGCTCAGGGATTACTAAAATCGAAACAGGATGAACCTTTTTTTTGTGCCCACCTTTCTGAACACAACCAGTACTGGCATTTAGGGGGCCCTGGCCAACCTTGTTCCCCAGGCCTGTGCCAAGCAGCTTACCTCCTGTCCCCTTAAACTTCCCGCTGGGCCATCCAGGGACCCGCTTTCTCACACTGGGGAGGCCTGGCAACAGGCGGGTGGGGTCCTCTCTGCTCTGAGGCATTTCTGATTGAGCTGTCATGAAGGAGGTAATTTTGTTCCTGGAAACGATGACTGATTTTCCAGGATAGCTGGTTTTCCTCGACGAAATGATCAGTTGTGCAAAGCCTGCCTGGCATGTGTTCCGGTGAGGGTCTGGGCTCTCTCAGAACGTTCCAGCCTTGATCAGCTTTCCGGAGCAGACCAGCACCGGCCGGCCCTTTTGTTTTTTTGACTAAGGTAAATGGGGTCTGTTCTGTGGAAGGACCTGGGGCCTGGGAGAGAGCAGCGGACTTGCCTACCTCGATGCGGTGTGGGGAGAGACCAGCGATCTGCCAGCATGGCTCTGGAGTCGCTAATGAGCTCGGCAGTCAGAAGTCACCCTGGGTTTATGTATGAAGCCCATTGGGCAAATGGAAGGAAACACTTTATTTGCAGAGTGGCTCAGAGCTTCCACTTAATGCAATTGTAAAATACGTGTTTGTTATCAGTCAGGGTTGGTGTGGAAGGCTCGTTCTCAGGATGTCTACTTACAGGGGAAAATGAGCCTTGTGCACGGCCAGGCTGTAAACACCTGAACTGTCAGTTCGCAAAAACCTGAGGACCGGGAGGGGAGCCTCACACTGTCTCCCACTGGAAGTGGGTCTCCATCCTGCAGCAGGACACATGCCAGTGCCATGTGAGCGCAGTGTCCCTCGAAGGACATACACTGGTGGGGGGGGGGTGCTGGCCACTTTTTTTTCTTTTTTTTTTTTTTTTTAAAGATTTTATTTTTTCCTTTTTCTCCCCAAAGCCCCCTGGTACATAGTTGTATATTCTTCGTTGTGGGTCCTTCTAGTTGTGGCATGTGGGACGCTGCCTCAGCATGGTTTAATGAGCAGTGTCATGTCCGCGCCCAGGATTCGAACCAACGAAACACTGGACCGCCTGCAGCGGAGCGCGCGAGCTTAACCACTCGGCCACGGGGCCAGCCCCAAGGGGGGGGGGTGCTGGCCACTTTAAAAGAAACTAAAAGCAGTAGGAAAAGACAAGTCACAAAACTGATACTTAACAGGAAGCAGAAGCAACAGCTGGAACTGAGCCCCAATTGCAACAGCTGGGGAGTGAGTGACTGTTGTGAGAAGCGGCGGTTGTATGCAGCAGTATAGTGTAGGAGAAAGAAGATGGCCCACGGGTGTCATGTTCTCTCTCCTTCTTAAATGACCGGCTTCGTTTTAAAGGCTGCTTGACGTTGGCACCCAGCCCTTTCCTCTTCCAGATGCCTGGAGACTGGGCACAGGGTTGAGGTCTGCCTCCATGTGGTCTCGGGGCCTGGCCAAGCGGGCCGAGGCTGTGGGGAGGGGCTGGCCCACCAGGATGAGGTACTAGAACCTGTCAGTCCAGAGTTTCCACCCGAGGGAGGGAGCAGCTCTTTGGCCCTGTCCAGGGACCGCCAGAGGCTGGCGTGGCACTCTTGTGGACGTCTTGCTTTCCATTAATTGGCCCTTTAACCAGATGCTAAGAAAGCAAGCCATGTTAGACTCAGGTTTGTTTTATCATCATGTCATGATTCGCTCTTGATTCTTGTTTCACTTATTTCTAAGGCCAGTGGGATTCTTTGCTCCTTGAGCCTGTTCAAAACCAAGCTCTTGACCCCCACCCAATGACTCCTGGTGGAGATCCAGGGTCGTCCTTGCTGCCTCTCTCTCCTCCACATCCAATCAGTCATGGAGTCTTAATGATTCTCTCTGGAAAATGTGCTCTGTGTCTGCCGGCTTCCTGCTTCTCCACATCGACCAGCGGGGGGTCGGGGGAGGGTGCCCACCCTGAGTGCTTTGTGCTCAGTGCAAGCAGAGCTCAGGTGCTGCAGCGTGCCGTAAACAGTGTAATCTGAGGCTCCTCCTTGCCCGCTAGCCTTCCTCCCTGGAAAATGTTTCCGTAACCGTAAGGGCAGCTGGGAGCATGTTGTAGTCTCGAAGAGGAGATCAAATCAGTAAGAAACAGACTCGTTTTGTTGGTGCAGTTTTGGACTCTCCAGCAGGCTGGGAAATGGGAGCAGGTGCAGGTTTGGGTGGGGGATGTGGGCAGGTACATCCAGGCTCCAGAAGAGCCCCTGCAGTGGGAACAGGCTGCCTGTGCTGGAATCTGCATTCTGGGGGAGTCCCCGGGGCCACCCCAGCTTGCTGCCTGCATGGCAGTGTCCGGACAGTGGAGCTACGCGGTTCCCAGCTTGACGAGGGCATGTCTGGGCATATGGTTCAGGACTTTTCCTGTAGGAGCTTATTAGGAAGCAGGTTCCTCAGCACCCACCAGAAACCCGATCTCCAGAAGAAACAAATTAATGTTTTTAATTGGATATATTTGACAAGTAACATTGTGTAAACTTAAGGTGCACATCGTGTTACTTTGATACATTTCTATATTGTAATATGGTTGCCATTGTAATGATATTTATCACAGTACATATTATATTATTTTCTATGTTTAATAAGCTGTATGTTAAATCTCTGTGGCCATTTTAGTACTTGTTACAAGTTTGTCTCCTTAAACACCATCAGTCATATCCCCTGACCTGCATCCCCTGGTAACCACCGTTTTACCGTGGTGGTGGTTTTTTTTTTTTTTTTTTTTAACTATGTTTGATTTTTTTTAGACTCCACATATAAGTGAGATCATACAGTACTTATCTTTCTCTGAGTTATTTCACTTGGCATAATGTGCTCAAGGTCCATCCATGTTGTCACAAATGACAATTTGTCCTTTCTCGTGGCTGAATAATACTCCATTATAGATACAGCGCGGCTTTTTTATCCATTCATCTGTTGATGGGCATTTGGGTTGTTTCCATATCTTGGCTATTGTGGTTAATGCTGCGGTAAACATGAGGATGTATATATCTCACTGAATTCCTTTTTTCATTTCCTTTGGGTATATTCCCAGAAGTGGAATTGCTGGATTGTACAGTAGGTCTATTTGTAATTTTTTGAGGATGCTCATATTGTTTTCCCTAACGTTTGCACCAATTTGTATTCCCACGTGTAGTGTATAATGGTTCTCTCTTCACACATCCTCACCAGCACTGGTTATCTCTTGTCTTCCTGACAGTGGCCATTCTAACAGGTGTGAGGTGATAGCTCATTGTGGTTTTGATTTGTATTTCCCTGATGTTTAGTGATGTTGAGCATCTTTTCATCTGCCTGGTGGCTGTTTGATATCTTCCTTGGAAAAATGCCTATTTAGTTCTTCTGCCTATTTTTTATTGGATTGTTCTTGTTGTCATTGTGTTAGTTCTTTATATATTTTTGGATATTAACCCCTTATCTGACAACGTGATTTGCAAAACATTTCTCCCGTTTCGTAGTCTGCCTTTTCATTTTGTTAATTGTTTCTTTGCTGTGCACAAGCTTTTGAGTTCGATGTTGTCCCATTTGTTGAATTTTGCTTTTGTTTTTTGTGCTTTTGGCATCATGTCCAAAATATCTTTGCCGAGAACAATGTCACTGAGCTTCTTCCCTATGTTTTCTTCTATGTTTTATGGTATCAGGGCTTATGTTTGAGTCTGTGATCCATTTTGAGTTAGGTTCTGTGAGTGGTGTGAGAGAGGGATCCAGTTTCGTCGTTCTGCATGTGTTTCTCCATTTTCCCAGCACTGTTTGTGGTGTTCTTGGCTCCCTTGTCGAATATTAGTTGATTGTAGAAACAGGTTAAAATTAAAGTAAACTCTGGGAGTACTTAAGTGGGTGATTCTAGACTGTCGTAGTTTATTTTAAATTTGGCTGAAATGCATTAGCTCAGTCTATACCAGAGGTTCTCAGACTTGGCACTGTTGTCATTTTGGGCTGGATGGTTCTTTGCCTTGGGGCCTGTGTTATGCCTTTAGGATACTGAGCAGCATCCCAGGCCTCACTTGCTGGATGCCAGGAGCAGCCCCCAGCTGTGACAACCAAAAAGTCTCCAGACAGCACCCAGTGTCCCTGGGGGACAAAGTTACCTGTATATGACGATCACTGGTCTACACCCAGGGATCCCTGAGACACCACTGTGCAGCCCCTTAGTGTGTGCTCCTAAAGGTCTCGGCTCCCAGCTACAGGGGTTGGACAGGCAGGCAGAGGGGCTGAGATACTGGCCAAGCCCCGGGGCCTGGGAATCTGCATTTCAGCTGGTTCCGGGGTGTTTTCTCCTGTGCCCGTGTTTGAGATCTGCTGACCTAGATTGCACGTGGTCGAGCCCTGTCTTCTGGGATTCAGCCTTTTTCCCTGGATGCACTGTGGGACTTTTGACCCGTGATGCTAACACAGACCATGACACTGGGATTCTGGTTTTGTAAATCCATGGGCTGCAACAGGAAGTGACCTTAGACCAGGGTTGGCAAACTTTCTGTGAAGGGCGAGAGGGTAAATATTTCAGGCTCTGCAGGCCATAGGGTCTGCGTGGCAGCTCTCTTCTCTGCTGTGAGTGGGAGAGCAGCCACAGCCTATGTGGACGTGGGTGGGGGAGACTGTTTTCCAGTTGAAGTTTCTTTACAGAAAGGAGGTGGGCTGTGGACAGCATTTGACAGCTTCTCAAAAGGTTAAATAGGGACTCTCACATGACCCAGCAATTGTGCTCCTACGTCTCTATCCCAGAGAATTGAAAGCAGGGACCTGAACAGTTATTCATACACCTCTGTGTACAAATGTACAGCATTAGTCACAATAGCCAAAAGGTAGAAACAACCCAAGTGTCCGTCAACAGACGAATGGATCAACAAAATGTGGCCCATCCATCCAATGGAATATTATGCAGCCATAAAAAGACATGAAGTTTTGATTAGGCTGCAACATGGATGAATCTTGAACACATCATGCTGAGGCAAGTTCATAGAGGCTGCAAGCAGAAGAAAGGTTACGAGGGGCTGGGAGGAAGGAGTGATTGTTGAAGGGGGGCAGAGTTTTTGTTGGGGATGATGAAAAAGTGTTGGGTGTGGACAGTGGTGGTGGTTGCACAACATTGTGAATGATCATGATGCTTTTGACCCTTAGGAATGGTTAAAATGAGACATAGTATATTATGTATATTTTGCTACAATAAAAAATGGTTTAAAAAAAAGGTAGCTTTGGACAGCAGTCTGCAGACCCCAGATTTAGACTAACGTGCCGTTAATTTAAGTGTGAGGTTGGATTCAGGAATGGGGGCCCAGCTAGAGTGCTGGGCTTAATGAAGAAGGTGAGCTGGGTTCTCTGGATGGATAATTTGTTACAACTTTTAGTTGAACCTAAACTTTTCTTCCTTCAACCCAAGAAAAGGGCTTGTCAGCGTCGACTTCCTCATTCTGAGGCCCCGGGTCATGCACTGGCTCAGTGCTCCCTGAGGGTTTCAGGTAATCATTAGAATTTCTTTCCTTCTCTCTTATAATCACCCCACCGTGCACACGTGTGTTTGAATAGCTGTGGGAATGAAGACTTTGGAAGACCCAGAATTTGATTGACGTTAAAGTGAGCTCTGTGTGTGCGTGCATGTGCGTGCACTTGCACATACATGGGTGCCTTTTAGTAATTTTCTCAGCCGTATGGAGCTGGTTGTCCCTTGGCCACGGTGCTCTGCGTTGGTGGCCAGGTGACCACTGCGTGTCCCTCATGTCTTCGAACTTTTCCAGGGAGCGCATGGAACTTCTGGAGGAAGCCAAGAAGATGGAGATGGCCAAGTTTCGCTACATTCTGCCCGTGTACGGCATCTGCCAGGAACCCGTGGGCCTGGTCATGGAGTACATGGAGACGGGCTCCCTGGAGAAGCTGCTGGCCTCCGAGCCGCTGCCGTGGGATCTGCGCTTCCGCATCGTCCACGAGACCGCGGTGGGCATGAACTTCCTGCACTGCATGTCCCCGCCTCTGCTCCACCTGGACCTCAAGCCCGCGAACATCCTGCTGGACGCCCACTACCATGTCAAGGTAGGGACTCGATGGTGCCCTGGGTGGGCACCGGGCAGCCGGCGTGGGGAGTGCTTTCGGAAGGCAGGGAAACATGGTGTTGAGGGGTCGAACCTTAAGGTCAGTTTGAGGGTGGAAGAGGGGAAAGTTGTTGCGAGAAGAACTTGAAGCAAAGGCCTCTCTCAGCACAGGACTCCCCAGTCTTATCATGCTTGCTATAAACACCCCAATATGTGCATCTGGAACACGGACCCTTATGAACACGGGTCACTCCCAGGGGTGGCCACCTGCACTTGGCAATTATTAATGTCGTTAGGTTGTATTTCTTTAAACATGTCTCTCCTTTGGGAGGCCTTTGTGTCCAGGGTTGTCCTGTTGCCCACACCCTGGGGGGCACACGACAGGGGTTTTTCCCATGCCGTGACGTTCGCACCCTCGGGAGGCCCGGGGTTCTGTGCTGGCCCATGAGATGAGGTGCCCCGGCCCTTTCCCTTCCGCTCAGGAGAGTGTGTGGGCCTGTGAGTGCATGCAGGACCCAGGAGTGATGGCCCAAAACCCTCCCGGTTCAGCAGGGGCTCGCCCGCTGCTCTGACACCAGGCTATTTGGGGCTGCACACGGCTTGCAGGACCCCTCCCTGTTGGCCTGAGGAGCAGGCAGGGCCTGAACTCAGCCTGGCTCTGCCCCTGGCTCTCGCTGGGCCTCAGTTTCCTCACCTGTAAGAGGAGGGGTGGGGCCTGCTGGCATGCACACATGCACACGGCCGCTCCCTGAGCCCGGAGTTTGCAGCAGGTGCAGCGCTGCCCGCCGAGCCAGCCTGGGGTGGGTAGGGAAGTGCATTTTCATGTCGGACAGTAGTTACAAGTTGTCCCTCAGTAGTAAGATTTTAGCGCAAGACGGAAGTGCTCTCCTGCTGAGTGAAGCAGGAAACCCAGAGAATGGAGGCAAGCTCTGAAGGTTTGGTTTGAGTCGGCACTGTGGTGGTCCCAAGTCTGTGCTGGAGTTCCAGGATTCCAGGGCATCCTGCCTCCTTCCGCTTGGTCGTCCCGTACCCCTGAAAACATCACAGAGTTGTCACTAGGAGTGTGCAGTCCCGTGGTCACCACGTGGAGAGTGAAGCCTTTGGTCTCAGACTTGAATATATACATGAAACAGGAGATAATGACAGGTCCCTGCTGTGTGCCAGGGGCCCCACCTCAGGAGCTGCCCCAGTCTGCAAAGCAAGGTTCCCTGGGGCGGGGGCCTGCGGCTCACAGGGGTTAACGCATGGGCCTCTGTCCCCCAGTTGTAGGTCATCGAGCAGAGGTTAGAACCGGGTCTGCGCCCTCCAGAGCCCCCTGACCTGCTGCCGTATATGAGATGCTCACAAATATCATGTGGCCCTCGGTGTCACGAGGGCAGAGTGGGTAGCGGGCAGTAGGTGTCCAGGCAGCCCCTTGGGGTTGGGGGGATGTTACTGGGTGGGACTGGGTCTTCAGAGAGTGTCAAGCTTTCCTGCTCAGGAGTGAGGGCGCGGGCAGGAGAAGAGCCTTTGTGTGTAGGAACCAGCCCAACGAAAGTCATGGGAAATTCTGGGGTGTTGGGGGAGGGCAAGCAGGAGGCATAGGCGGATTAGGATGGAGGGTGCGTGAGGGCCTTACCCTCGTCTTTAAGGATGCTGAACTGCTGTTGTCATAGAGGCTGCTTGGAACGTGCTTAGGGAGGCCACCGTGGGAGGCTCACCAGATCCTCAGACGGGTGTGTCTGCAGCCATGTCCCTTTGAGGTGTCTCTCCAGAGTCACAGGTGGACATTGGCCTGGCTGGGCTTTTATCTCAGTTCATTCCCTTTCCACTCTCTCTGCTGCTCTGCTAACGCGTCGTGTGGGATGTTTGGGGTTGGGGGGGAAGATGGGTCCCTGAGAGGATCACAGTGACATCTTTCTTCTAGGTGTCCTCCTTCGGAGCACAGCCCCCTCCCCCACTGTGTCCCCTGCTGGTAATCCCTCTCTGTCATTGTAAGGGGTCCCGTGATGAGAAAGTGCTTGTTAGCTCAGTGCCTGGCCTGGGGAAGTGCTGGGTGAGGGTTGGTGCCGTTGGTGTAGGTATTTTGTGGCCAGTAGGTAGTCATCTTTTCCATGCTGAGGATGTTAACCTTCATTGTGGAGTTGTCCGCAGGGCTGGGTACACAGCAGGCACTTAATACTTGCTCACTAGGAGAACAAGTACTGAGGGCTGTCCAGTGGCGTAGTGGTTAAGTTCGTGTGCTCTGCTTTGGTGGCACAGGGTTTGCAGGTTAGGAGCTGGGGAGCGGATCTGCACACCACTCATCAAGCCACGCTGTGGCGGTGTCCCACATACAAAATAGAGGAAGACTGGCACAGATGTTAGCTCAGGGCCAATCTTCCTCACCAAAAAACTACAAAAGGAAAACGAGTGTTGTTCTCTGTCTGGCCCACGGGTGGCTTGCATTCCTTGTCGGTCATTTCTGTATTGCCCAGCTGGAACACGTTCCTCTTCCTCCTGTGTTATAAACACCTGACTTGGCAGGCCTGGCCCGTCAGGGCAGTTTTAGTAAATGGCGGAGACTCCTTAGGGAGCCGAGTGGCCCTTTCTGAAGGATCCTGGGAGGCTGAGAAAGGGAGGGGGCAAAGCCTGTGTGGACCGGTCTCCGAGGACAGAAAGCAGAGTGATGACCGGGCAGAGGCAGACACCCGCCCGGCTTCCCGAGCTCCTGGAGGCCCAGGACCAGCAGTGCCTAGGTGACTGCCTCACGCGGCTGCAGACAAACAGAAAATGTATTTGCATAACACGTTTCTTTCCTTCTCAGAAGTAGCTGACTTGGGGGCAGGGAGGCAGCGGGGGCTCCAGGTCAGCTGGTGCTCCCCGTTGATCTTCCCGGATTTCTAGGCAGATAGTCAGTGGTTATTTCAGGCAATAAAACTGTAATTGGAAATCTTGAAATCATCAGTTGTCAGTCCACCCCCATCCCTTGTGCCTCTCAAGACTCCCTTTCTGTCCCTAGATAGGATGATCGGAACTGAGAATTTCCCAGCAACCACCTACTTTGCCAAGTGTACTAAGATGCTTCATAATCGATTGATGCTTGATATGAATATTAAATGTACTAGATATCAATATTAAAATAATAATTTTCACGTAGTGGTAGTAAACCCATTTCAAGTTGAAAATGAGATAACTTGACTTAAAATCTCAGGCTACTTCTGGCCCAGTTTGCTCAGACCAGACTATGTTCAGAGGGATGCTGAGGGTCCTGTTCTCCTGGGGTCTGAAATGGCCGTTGTCTCTGGGGCAGCACAGCCCTGACCATGCCCCTCGTTAGTCCCATCCAGCTGGACCTGGAAGGTGAAGGGCCCACATCTTGGGGGGCACCTGTGAGTGCTCAGCTCTGGGCACTACTGAGGCGGATGCTAACAGGGAAATGCATTTGTAAATTATAGGGCATTTGCTGTTCCCAGGGATTGTGTGGTGTCCTCCTGTCGAGGAAGCGGGGGGCAGACGAGGCAGGCCCTGGGCAGGACAGGTGAGAGAGAACGGAACAGACACCCTGCAGGGTCGGGAGTTGGCAGCCATCAGAGAATTCTGATTTCCGAGTTTGCTTTTTGATGCCAGAGCTGTTACATAGAATTCATGCTTATTTTCCTTCACCAAATATATTTTCAAGTGGCTGACTTTGTCTGAAAATGGCAGAAATGAAGAGAAAAAGCTGCCAGCAAGGGGGGCAGTGGGTACCAGGATCCCTGCATTCCAGTCCATCTTCATTTCTGAATCTTAAAAGGTTCAAGCTGCTGAGAGTTTTGAGCTGAAACTTGTTTTGAGATTCCCCAGCCCCGAGCTGCTTTACCGATCTGCAGACTCGGGGTGATGTCCCTTCCAGTGTGAGGAGTTTCTTGAAGACCAGAGAACAGACCTTGCCAGGGGCCCAGAGTGGGCCAGACCACTCTGTAGACCCACGCCAGTCCTGGCACAGCCTGGCTGCAGAAATGGAAGCCGGGTCCAGTCTGGCGAGCTTCCTTCCCATCACCTCCCAGCAGATGTGATCAGAGAGCCCTTGAAGGACCGAGTCACCAGTCCTAAGTTCTCCCCGTGCTCCGTGGTGGTGGCGCCAGGCCGTTGGCTCACCCATGGGCACCGTGAGCCCAGAACCCAGGGCCTGACTCAGCCCCGTTTCCTATCCCTCTGTAGGTGTGTTTGAGGAGGAGCCCCGGAGTTAATTAGAAGTCTTAAAAAAATGCGTAAGCCTTGAAGGAGCACCCAAAGGGGCCATTTTCCATGGGCACCCTGAGTCCCTTACTGCCAGCAAGTGTGGCCCGATCCCACACACGCGGCTTCCGGGGGCCTGCTTCACACCAGGAGGTGGGGAGCTGGAGGCAGAGCCTGCGCCCCTTGGGGAGTCCGGGATGGCTTGCTTCCCCCATCCATGGGTTCCAGGAGCTTTCTGGAGACCTTTGCCCAGAGGAGACGAGGAGGCGGAGGAGTGGGTCTGAGCAGCTGGGTCCAGGTGCCCCTCAGGCGGTGGGCCTGTGGTGGAGGAGATGCACGTTTGGTGAAGGAGCCAGCAAGTGTCTAGATCCCGAAACGGTGCAGATGGAGGACCAGGTTGTGTGGTGTGTTTTGCTTGCTTTGAAGGGCTTCTGAAGGTGCCCTTCCCTTTAAGGCACTTGGACTTCCCCTTAAGGAACCTGCTGCCACTTGCCCGCCTGCCCAGCTGGGGCGATTGTGTAACCGCTGCTCTAGCACCCGGCTTCTCACGTGTTGTCTGAGAACTCTCAGGGCTGCCTTTTCCCTTCGTGCCCTTGGGGGCTGTCGACCACAATGGCAGACTTTGTGCCTGACAGAAGTAGGATTATATTTCTTCTGGAGTTCTCTCCCTCTAGTGAATTCCTTCCTTAAAGTGTCACCTTTTCCCCCATGCATCAAGCTCTTGATGGCCTCAGGCTTCGTTCTTTCTAAGCCAATTGTGCCTGCCTGCCTGCCTGCCCGGGGGAGCTCAGGTGATGGCTCTCAGGGGCTGATTCCCGACTGTGCTGGTACGGACGTGTTGGGGAGTGCGCCCTCCAACACTGCAGAGGGGAGGTGTTAATAAAGCATCTAGAGTAGCAGCTCGCTGAGCCTCCTTCCCACTGCTCTGTTACAGATTTCCGATTTTGGGCTGGCCAAGTGCAATGGGCTGTCCCACTCGCACGACCTCAGCATGGATGGCCTCTTTGGCACCATCGCCTACCTCCCTCCAGAGCGCATCCGAGAGAAGAGCCGGCTCTTCGACACCAAGCACGATGTGTACAGGTGTGTGACAGGTGTGCAGCCCCCGGAGCCCTTGCGTGCCTGGCCCCGCGGGGGGCTTGTACCTCGATTCTTAAGCTCTGAACGATTCTTCATGCTCTGAATGGTGCTTTTCCCAGAGGCCCCTTGGTGCCATCAGACATGAGGTTCAGTCCAAATGAAAGGGTTTGGGGTTTTGAGCTGGTTGTTGCAGGCCACCTCAGGTAGACAAGAGACCGCTGTCTCCTGTGGGTGCTGCTGGCCAAGGATGCAGAATGTTAATGATTGGAGCCAGTTATGTAACTAGACTGGCTGCTTGCACACTGTGAAAGCTCTAGTATTTTTAAGAAACGTGGGTTTTTACAGCTTATCTGCTGAAAACCTGCGGCTTTAAGCAGTCTGCATGTCTGTATGCATGTGGATTCGGGCTCTCTGAAATCCAGTCCCCTCTGGGCCAGCATCTATTCTCCCAAGTGTCACTTACCTCTGACAGAGGAGTGCAGATGTGCTGGGGACTGTTCACAAAACACCGTCCGTGGGATTTATGTCCTGGAGGATAAGCCACGAGTCATCCGATGCCTTCCTTTCCGAAATTGTAAAGGTCTTAGTCACTCAGACTCCTAGGAGAAGAACAGAGAGAGGGAGTGTGCGGGCCTGCCCTCAGCCCCTCCTTGTGGTTCTCGTCTTACACACGGTAACTGTGACCCTGAGCCCTGAGCACTCGATCTCGGCTTTCTTGTCATCGCCACCCACCGCCTGGAGTCCCGGTGGACTGGTTTGACAGTCACCATTGTGCGTGTGTTTAGCTGGGCTTTAGCTGTACATCTGCTGGTGAAGGGATCTTCAAGGGCCAGTCACAGCTTGTCGAGTTTGGGGACAATAAGATTCCCTGTTTATTTTAGAGTTGAGTGTTTCAACTTTTGAACTTGCAGATTTCAGTTTTCAAGGAAGAATTCTTGCCTCTCTCTAAACAGCCACCGTCAACTCAGCACAGGGTGTTGGCTCAAGGTGTGCACTCCTGGTTTTGTTTTTTTTTTTTTTAAAGTGTCAGATTGAGCTCTTTTTTGTAGTATCGAGTGATTTTATATATTACGCATATATGTGGATAATTTCCAACAACCGAGACAGGGCCTTGGGAGGCTCAGCGGGATCACCACCTCATTTTGCTGTGTGCTGTCTTCAGTAGCCCTCTGATGGAATCTCCGTGAGCAGGTTGCTCGCAACACCCAGAGCTGTAGTCAGCATTTTGAGGCTCAGTGCTTGCGAGAAGACGGTGGTGAATTCGGGAGGCATGGGCGTTCTCCCGCGAGCCGATGGTCTAGTCACAGAGCAGCATCCTTCTGGGGGACCCCTCGTGCTGCTGGAACTTAGGTCTCAGTTGGCAGGGTTTTGTCTGTTTAGCCTCTGAGCTATGGATGTGGTGTGACCCACAATAAGAGTGTTTGCTCATTTAAAAAATTCACGAGAAAGTCTTGGTGTCATCTTTCTCTCCGAGACTCTGGAGTGGTTTTCTTCAAGCTTGTGGCTGAGCGTGAGATCTCGTGACCTTATGTAAAGAGGTTCACAGACACTGACGTGCCCGATTTCCTTCCAGCTTCGCCATCGTGATGTGGGGCGTGCTGACCCAGAAGAAGCCATTTGCAGGTGAGTGGCCTGGACTTGGGGCAGTGGTCCGGCTCTCCTGGAGCCACGGAGGGCACTCTCTCCCGTGGTGAGGCTGCTCTCTCCTGCCCAAGAGGTCCACATGGAGACCCACAGCCCACCTCATTGTGGGCTTTTGTATATGCTGACAAAGTGCTCCTGTGGTGTCATTCCCATCCAGGAAAAGGCACCGGTCTGCAGGGGTCTGTTCACTGGATTATTTTTTTAGGTGCCAGCTAATTCTTGTGTTGTGTGAGATATAATACACATCACATAAAATTTATCACTTTAACCATTGGAAGTGTACAACTCAGCAGCATTAAGTACATTCACAGTGTTATATAGTCATCACCACTCTCTAGATCCAGAACATTCTCATCACCCCAGAAGAAAACCCCACGTCCATTAAACAGTCACTCCCATTCCCCCACCGCCGGCCCCTGGCAACACTCATCTGCTTTCTGTCTCTGGATTTGCCCGTTGTGATTGTTTCCTAGCTAGTCCTTCTTTAATTTTCTAATGTTTAATTGTGGTAAAATACACATAGCATAAAACTGACCATCATTACCATTTCTAAGCGTCCAGTTCAGTCATGTGAAGTACGTTCACATGGTCGGGCAACCAGTCTCTAGAATCGTGGAGTGGATTTTGACACCCACGGGTGTACCCAGGTTGCCACCACCTGGCTCAAGCTCTGTAGCATCCTTTCCCCCTTCCAGGCAGCCGCTGTTCTGATTTCTGTCCTCCAAGCTTTGCTGCCTTGACTTGGTTTATTGTAAAAGTCAACCACTTCTTCACTTCTTTGGAGAAAGATTCCCTTTTCCTCTACAGGCGTCTCTGGGCTACTCATGATATTTTCTGGTTTGACCAAAAATACCTAAAAATGCAGATCAGAGTAAATGCATGGCCCCCAGGTCTGGGTGCCATTGCTGGTTGAGGTGCAGACTGGGGCCAGCGTAGAGTTGTGTCTCTACTGTCTTCCCAGCAACCCCCCGTCTCCCTCCCTGCCCTCCTCCATGGAGGTCTGTGGTCTGAATTCTTTTTCGCGTGGCAGCATGCCAGCCCGACGTGAAATTGTCTGACGGATGCAACACCCGAGGCCAGGTTCACGATATAAAGGCCAAGAGGCGAGGCCTGCGTGCTCTGTGGCTTGGTAGATAGCGGAGTGCAGGGTGCAGGAACAGGAGGCTCGTGAACTCTCTCCATCTGTGTTCGGCAGTAGAAAGCCTTGCAGGTGTTGGATTTACTTTGATTTTATTGAGAGGGCGTGCTGGGTTTTGGACATCTTGAGTTATCATGGAGATAATGTGTAGATACCTCAGATGGTTATTGCACAAGGTTTAACGGGAAAGTGAAACAAAACATGGGAATACAGTCCTGGCAGCCGTCGGGGACTCCGGGCCAACTTCCCGCACCTGCTGCTCTGCGTCTGCTGCCCGCTGAGGTCCCCCGCGTGGGCATGCTGGGAACCATGGGGCTGGGGACGGCTGCTGGAAACGAGGAGCTCAGACGCAGCTTGATGGACAGTGTGGTTTTAGGCTGAGCAGAGCAGAAATCTGGCCCATCGGGGGTCACCTTCGCCCCCAGTCTGTGACCAAGATGATGATGATGACGGCAATAATGAGTCCAGGCGTGCTTGTGATGGAGTTTAGAAAGGAGGACAGGTGGGGTCCCACGTTATGAATTGTGGGGCGCGAAGGCCCCCATTTGTGTGCCCTGAGGAGAGGTAGGCATCAGAATTCAGGCATTTGTCCATCATTGCAGGGAGCTTGGGTCCGCTTGGGGGCTGGATGATGTGGCTCCACGATTTCTAAGTGTCCTCTCCCTTCAGCAGGCACTGCCCACTGCGGAACATGTCTCATTCGATGTTTTCCTCCTTTGAACTCGGTTTTCCTTTGAGTTCCATGCCCAGAAAGATCTGCTCTGTGATACAATGCACTGATTTCATTTGATAGATCAGAGGTAGTTGCTAAAACCTGGAAAATAGAGAACACACGTGCCCTGTAAGACTAGGGATGAAAGAAAGCTCTGTGCTTTGCAGAGGAAGTCACGTGGTCTCCCAGTGGTGGGGTGCAGGTGGGGAGTGCTCCAGGGGACGAACATTGAGGGCTTCACTCTGCGCGCTCCTCGTCCTTTCCTCCCGGAGGTGAGAAATCGGCCCCCAGCCCCGCAGAGCTGTGCTGACGCGGGCGTGTTTCCTTTGCAGATGAGAAGAACATCCTGCACATTATGGTGAAAGTGGTGAAGGGTCACCGCCCGGAGCTGCCGCCCGTCTGCAGACCCCGGCCGCGCGCCTGTGGGAACCTCATACGCCTCATGCAGAGATGCTGGCATGGGGATCCGCGCGAACGGCCCACCTTCCAAGGTGAGCGCTCCACCCGAGGGGTCCCGGCCTCGGGGCTCCCTGGAATGTTGCTGTTAGATTGTTCTGCTGGTGTCACAGGGGACAGAGTTGATGACCAGGATGGGGTGGGGAGGAGGCCGGATGGGGAAGGCTGTGCAGAGACATGTGCACCCAGGTGAGCCCTGCACGAACAGGTTGGCACCTGCCTGAGGCCCTCCAGCCCTCAGGACTGGGATGGGGTGACAGGAACTGCGTGGTCAGCTCCAGCCGCTCACCCCTACCCCCCGCCCGGGGTTGGGCTTGCTGCCCAGAGGGACCCATACTTGGTGGTTCAGGGTCCGAGGCAGCGATGTGCCTTTTAGGGACTGCTGTGACTGCTGGCCTGAGGCTTCCTTTGCACTTCTCTTGGGGTCTTGTCCCCATGGAACAGATGTGTTGTTTGGTTAGAAAAATGATCCTTAGGAAAATGAAGATGATCACTGCATTTAAAACACATGGGGAAGGGGCTGGCCCCTGTCCAAGTGGTCAAAGTTCTGCATGTTCTGCTGTGGTGGCCCGGGTTCACGAATTTGGATCCTGAGCATGGACCTACTCCACTCATCAGTCAAGCTGTGGCAGCATCCCACATACGAAATAGAGGAAGATGGGCACAAGATGTTAACTCAGGGCCAATCTTCCTCAAGCAAAAAAAGAGGAAGATTGGCAACAAATGTTAGCTCAGGGTGAATCTTCCTCAGCAAAAAAAACAAAACAAAACAGCAATACTCAGGGAAACAACCTGAATGAGGTGCTGGGTGCTGGCAGCCTAGCCATCAGGGGGACTCCCGCTGGTGGGTCTGGCAGATGGTCCCCTGATGTTTCCCTGAGGATTTTTGGAAACTGCAACAGCGTGGCTCCTGCTTGAGTCTGACCCTGCAGATGGTTGCTGGTGGGAGGCCTGGTTTGGCCCATTCGGAGGCCCCAGGCGATTGTCTGTGAGTTCAGCGGGGGGCCAGCAGCGTGGGAATTGCGGTGCAGACCGAGTCCACCAAGACGTGTGCCCTTAGGGTGTTGCTTCTTCCATCCCCAAGGTTGCACGTTTCAGTAGAGCTGTACTCACGAGTCCTTTTCTGAGTGACGTGCCCTTTCTTGTTTTCTCCCCAAAAGAAATTACTTCTGAAACCGAGGACCTGTGTGAAAAGCCTGACGAGGAGGTGAAAGAGATGACCCGAGATCTGGACGTGAAAACGCCGCCTGCGCCCAAGAGCGAGGTAACGGGCATCGCCCGCAGGCGTTCTTTTTGCTGCATGGGCCTCGGGTTGACTTTTCCGAACCTCGGGCCTCTCCTTTCTGCACACTCCCCTGCCAGCCTGGACCCCTCACCCCTGTTCTGTGGCTCGGACCTGCCATCTGAGCTCCATCCTGTGCCAGGAGGCCACGTGCTTGCTTCTCTGGTGAACCAGTTCTGGGAGTCCTGTGCTTGGTGGCAGGAGGGCAGGCCCTGTGGCCACCCTCGGTGGCCCCAGAGTCATTTTCTGCCCAACTGCGTCCATCCCCACCCTGGCTGTGGTCACAAATGAACAGTGCAGGCCTGTGCTGGGCGTTAAGATGCCGCCATTGGCTGCTCTTTGCAGCAGGGGATGGGAGGCCCCTGCTGGGCCCGGTTGGGGGAGTGGGTGTGGGGTCTGGGGGTCTTTGCACTCATGGCTTGGGGGCCTGGCACTTTTTAACTGCTCATAAATGATTTGTTCCCTGAGTGCCACACCGGTGACGTAAGATGTGATAAGAAATTATGCCAGGCCTAACCCAATACCTGTAAGGTAACGAGACTCATTGGGTGAAGCCTGAGAAGCTGACTTCCTGACATGTTCTCTGGTGCTGGCGTTTGTCCCAGGCCATTGGCGTTAGGCTGGGAGCTAAGCAAACCTCTGTGGGGCACTCAGCGTCTGAACATGGAGGGGCGTGTGCTGGCTCCACTCCTTGTCCTTGTCCACATGGCCCCCAAGCCAGACTCGCACGGCTCAACGGAGGCCTCGCAGGTGGTCAGGGACCCAGCTCCCTCCTCTGTTTCTCACCCTGCCGACCCGTGCTGGGCGGACACAGCCCAGCACTCAGGCGTCACGCTTAGGCAGCTTATTTGTGTTCTGCCTTCTGTCTGGATGGCGCTCTGTGCCGTGCCACCGGGCAGGTGGGGCCCTGGCAGCGTGATGCTGGACTTGCCGTTTTTATCAAGTCCACTTTATCTTCCAATGTCGTTCCCGTTGGTGGACCCAGCGCGTTGTCTTTGGGCTCCCTGGCGCCGCGCGGATGGTAACGGGGAGTTGAGTCCCCTGCTTGGCTTACGGTGCACCCACGTGTTCCCCTTCCTTCCTCCCATCCACCCTTCTTCCTCTGCCTCCCCGCTCGTGTCGTGGATGGGGTCTCAGCCACCTCCCTCTGCTCGTCCTTGCAGGCGCCCGTGCCCGCGCCCCTCAAGCGAGCCTCTGCCCCGACCTTCGATACCGACTGCAGCCTCTCCGAGCTGTTGTCTCAGCTGGACTCCGGCATCTCTCAGACCCTCGAGGGCCCGGAAGAGCTCAGCCGCAGCTCCTCCGAGTCCAAGCTGCCCTCGGCCAACAGCGGCAAGCGGCTTTCAGGGGTGTCCTCCGTCGACTCCGCCTTTTCCTCCAGAGGGTCGCTGTCCTTGTCCTTTGAGCGGGAGCCTTCGACGGGCGGTGAGCAAGGACCCCACACCCTGGGGAAGAATGAGCTTCATCATGGGGCTGGGGCGCGCGGGCAGGGTGTATGGTGTCCGTGAGCGACTAAAAAGGATCAGGCACCCCCTTTCTTGACCACGCAGTAATTCTTTGTTTTCTCCCTCCCTTCGCTAATTGGTTTTGGGGGTCAGTGGCATAGTTAGTTCACTGAGCACAAAGCACAGATGGACACTGGCTGGGCAGCTCTGTGGGGTGTCACGTAAGTGTAAGGGAATGGTGCCACGCACCTGCTTGTGCGTGGCGGGGGGAGGGGGGTCTTACCTGTGCCCACACCCAGTGCAGGCTTCAACCTCAGGTTTGCAGCTTGAAAACCCCAAGCTGCATCAAGGGAGCCCAGTGGGTGAATCGAACCCCACACCCTGGAGATCTCTCTCTGTTGATATCAGCCCTGCACCCCTTTCTCAGACAGTGCTGGGTAAATAGCCCCATGCTTTCTCGTTTCTGGGGTCCCCATCTACTACACCTGTGCATTGTAAGGGGTGACTTATCCTGGGAGGTTATTAGACCCTGGCCCCATCTATATGTCTCTATGCTGCCTGTTAGGTGGGACCCTTCTCAGTTAGCTCATCCTGTCTTCTGATGTTAATTTTGATAGGTTTTCTTTTTAGAGGGTGTTTTTTTCCCTTTCCCTGCCCTGAGCGCTGGTCCTTGGGTGTGGGGGCTGGTGCTTACTGTAGCCCCTCGCTGCTGCCTGCGAGGATGGGCTGTGGTCACGTCCTGCCTCTCAGGAGGCTGCAGCCCTGGGAGGGGAGGACAGATGCTCACGCTCGGGGCTGCACTGCAGGGGTGGCCCGGTGCTGGAGGGTCGTGGAAGGGGTGCAGACACCAGGAGGAGGGGATGTTTGCTTTTCCTGACGAATCGAGGAATTCCTCCAGGAAGGGAGCACTTTTCCCGGATGCTGTGGGCCTCCTGGGATTTTCAGAGTGGAAAATTTGAGGTGAAAGAGGGCATTTAGGGTTGAGAAAAGACGGAGACACAGAGATGGGGAAGGCTCTGGCTGGACAGCCAGACGGGAGGTAAGCCGTGAAGATGAGGTAAAAGGAAAGAAATACCCCGTCTCCCTCGGAGAAAGATGTAGAACTTTCTGTCTGGATGACGTCTTCCTACTTAGGGAGGATCAATTCCTGGCCCAACTCAGAAGTCACAGTAAAAACACCAGGTCCAGACTGGGTTGATGGCATTCTCTTAGTTCCACCCCGCACCCCGCCCTCCCAGGCAAGTCCCCTTGGCAGTGTTTCTTGCGAGGGCATATTGTTCAATGTGAATCAGGACTCCAGACAATGCAGGAGAGTTTTTATGTTAAAAACCCTTTTCATGGCGAATAAGGGTCCTCCTGAAATCGGAGACTCAGTCCTTTGAGGGTTATCGCAGGAAACTTTCTAGTGGTGTTGCCGGGACGAGAACCACCATTTGGAGGATGGGCTGGGAGCAGGCAGGTGGGCCCTGGAGGGGTGTCGCTGGGGTAGGAGCTGCGAGCTCTCGGGTGGACTGGGGGCTGCACCGGTCTGTGCCCTCCCTCCCTCTCTCCCTCCCTTCCTGTTGGTAATCACTGCCATTTCTGAGCACCAGCAGGGGCCTGAGTTTTACATTCTTGATCTCATCACGGCCCTACAGGATGGCCAGAATGATTTCTGTTTTGCAAATTGACAAAAGAGCACCTTGGAGACGTTAACTGACCTGCCCAAGCTCTCCCCCTCCCCGCTAGACCCAAGATTAAATCAGTGCAGACAGCACAAGACTTAAGCAGTTTCAGGTGAAAAGTGACGTGGCGGCCGTGGGGAGGTGTGGGCCCCGTTAGGACACCAGCCGGGCCTCGGGGAGCCTGCAGGCGAGCAGCCTCTCCTGACCCCTGCGTCTGCTCTGCCCGCAGATCTCAGCACTACAGACATCCAGAAGAAGAAGCTCGTGGACGCCGTCGTGAACGGGGACACCAGCAGGCTGATGAAGATCCTGCAGCCCCAGGACGTTGATCTGGTCCTGGACGGTGGCGCCAGCCTGCTGCACCTGGCTGTGGAGGCCGGGCAGGAGGAGTGTGTCAAGTGGCTTCTCCTCAATAATGCCAACCCCAACCTGACCAACAGGAAGGGCTCCACCCCCCTGCACCTGGCCGTGGAGAGGAGGGTGCGGGGAGTCGTCGAGCTCCTGCTGTCCCGGAAGATCAGCATCAACGCCACAGATGAGGACCAGTGGACGGCCCTCCACTTCGCGGCCCAGAATGGGGACGAGTGCAGCACGCGGCTGCTGCTGGAGAAGAACGCCTCCATCAATGAGGTGGACTTCGAGGGCCGGACGCCCATGCACGTGGCCTGCCAGCACGGGCAGGAGAGCATCGTGCGCATCCTGCTGCGCCGAGGTGTTGACGTGGGCCTGCAGGGGAAGGACGCCTGGGTGCCGTTGCACTACGCCGCCTGGCAGGGCCACCTGCCCATTGTCAAGCTGCTGGCGAAACAGCCGGGGGTGAGCGTGAACGCCCAGACGCTGGACGGGAGGACGCCCCTGCATCTGGCCGCCCAGCGGGGGCACTACCGCGTGGCCCGCATCCTCATCGACCTGCGGTCCGACATCAATGTCCGCAACCTGCTCGCGCAGACGCCCCTGCACGTCGCCGCGGAGACGGGGCACACGAGCACCGCCAGGCTGCTCCTGCATCGAGGCGCCAGCAGGGAGGCAGTGACCGCGGAGGGCTGCACTGCCCTGCACCTGGCTTCCCGGAACGGGCACCTGGCGACTGTCAAGCTGCTCGTGGAGGAGAAGGCCGATGTGCTGGCCCGGGGGCCCCGGAACCAGACGGCGCTGCACCTGGCCGCCGCCAGCGGGCACTCGGAGGTGGTGGAGGAGCTGGTCAGCGCTGACGTGCTCAACCTGGCCGACGAGCAGGGCCTCAGCGCGCTGCACCTGGCTGCCCAGGGCCGGCACGCCAAGACAGTGGAGACGCTGCTCAAGCACGGGGCCCACGTCAACCTGCAGAGCCTCAAGTTCCAGGGCAGCCACAGCCCCTCAGCCACACTCCTCCGGCGGAGCAAGACCTAGTCTGCTGCCCACGGAGACCGGGGCCCTGTGCGGGGTTCTTGTCCCATCGTCATGTTCCCCTGAGGGGACAGAATGACACCACACTGGTCAGCTTCGCTCATTTGTCAGTGGCCTGGCGGAACATTGACCGAGCGGGCTGTCAAGAGGCAGGGGGTTGCTGACTCCTGATTCGTGCCGGGCGTCTGCTTGGGCGTGTTCCCCCCTGGATGAAGTTGGTTAGGATGTGTGACCCGTCCACCCCTCAGTGCGCCTGGTGTCAGAGGGACGATGGGTCGGAGTCATTTCATTGGGCTCCTTGCTCCTGATCTTGGCCCCTCGGTGACAAAACCGCGGGCAGGATTGGGTCTGCCTTGTCCTGAGCTGAGCCACCTATGATTGCTCGGGGCCCCAGCTGGGGAGGCAGACGCCGGAGGAGCTGCCCTTTGTCTTCATGTGCGGCCGCAGGGCACGCAGCCTGTTCCAGAAAGTTTAGTGGGATTCTTGTTTTAATAGAATATCTCTGCTAGATGAACACAGTATCAACTGTTGCTTTAAACCTGTTCAAAATGTTCAGATCATTGGATAGTCTGGTCTGTGAGGAATGAGTATAAATTAATAAGGTTGGTTTTTAAAACAAAAAACGGTGATCTTACCAGCCCTTATGTCTCCAGATGTGTCCTTCCATCAGTCCTCGTGGGCGGCCACATGCCTATCTTCTTGCTCTCATTCCGTTCTTACGGCATAAAATGCTTTTTGAACTCCAGAGCCAGTAACCTCAGTTTTGGACTAAAAACAGTATTACCGAGGTGGAGGAACCGCCTTCCTCGTCGGTTTCTTTCCAGCTCTGATTTTCGGTCGGCTGGCTGGCTGTGCTGAACGCCCCTGTTGTGGGGGCTCCACGGGCGTGTCTGACCTGCCGGACAGACGGCCGCACCACACAGGAGCCCCCCCCCCCCCGGCCCCCCCCCCCCCCCCCCCCGCACACTCCTGGCTGTAAAAGATTAGATTAGCCTCATTCCTCATTGTCACGTGTGTCCCACGTGGTGCCCCCCGAACACTGTTGTTCGCGAGTTTGCTGCAGCCTGCAACCCCGCACGCACACACGCCCGTTGCCCGGCGTGCGGTACCGAGATTGATGTTAACGTACCGTGTATGTTAATGTGAATCTGTGGGCAGGGTTCTTCTTTTCTATGATAGGAAATATCCAGACTGCTTAGAAGTGGCTATGTTTTAATATGCCTCCTGCTTTTAACTCCCTTGTGCTACTGTTATATAGAACATGTAGAAGAAACAAAGTTCTGTTTGATGTCAATAAAGCAAAGTACTCTTCTACTTTTTTGAAGTCAGTGAGACTGCTTTTTCATATAAATGAGCTCAAGTCGTCTGACTTCTGAAAACCAGCGGTTTGAGACGGTCCTCTGTGGTGTGGAGATGCCCTGGGTAAGGGTGGTCCGTGTGCACTGAATTTGCCTGTGACCTGGGGGCACGATGGAGGTGGAAGGCTGGACCCCGGCTTCCACACTGTGCACCAGCGGGGAGCTGACCTAGTCTTGGTGGAAGAAGCTCCCAACACAAGGTTTTTTTTTCTTCCTAAGTTTATAGTTCTTATTTTCATTTGTTAACTTTATGTTTTGAAATAATGACAAATTATAGAAAAGAATATAAGAATAGTGCCTAGAACTCTGGGGTACCCTTCACCTAGATTTCTCAGTTTTTTACATTTTATCTCATTGGCCTGATCATTCTGTTTTCTTTCTCATCTCGCACCCATCCACCCATCCACCCGTCTATCCATCAACCCGCCCACCCACTTATCTACTCGTCCATCCATCCACCTATCTATCCATCTACCCATCCATCCATCCATCTATTTGGGTAGGTTGCAGACAATGTGCCCCAGGACTCCTAAATGTTCCAGTGTGTATTTCCTAAAAACAAGGACTTTCTCCTATATAGCCCCTCCAAATCAGGAAATTAACAGTGCTACAATACTACCACCTGATCTATAAATCCTTTTCAAGGATTTTCTGATTGTCTCAAAACTGTTTGTAGAAAAAACAACCACCACCAGCAGCAACGAAGGGGGTCTTCCTTCCGCCTCTGGCCGGGCCCCTGCTGTATTCGGTTATCCTGACTCTTCAGGCCTCTGCTCCTCAGGCTTGTCCTTCATGACCTTGCCTTTTTGGGAGGTACACCCAGTTATTTTGTAGAATGTCCTCAGTTTAGGTTTGTCTTAATTCTGCTAAGGATTTAATTTAGGCTGTGTGTTTTGGGCAGAAATACCACAGATGGGCTGTTGTGTATGAAGTGTAGCTTTCCTTTTAATTTTTTATTTCTATCAGTGTGCAGTCACGGAGTCCTCTTTGATCCGTAGGTTCCACTCCATTGTTATCACTCATTTTGATGTTCAAATTATCCCTGAGTTGGCCAGTTCGAGTGCCGTCACGCTTGTGTCCCTGTGAAGCATCTCCATCGTCCTTTGAGCACATCTTCCTTTCTGACACATGAGATGTTCCAGGCTCATCTGTGCTTCCCCCAGCCCAGCCTCAGAAGCAGCCGTTTCTACAGTTTCTTCAGTGGAGAATGGTCTTTAGAAACCAAGATCTGGGCCTTAGGTGTACTTGTTGTTCCGGGGGTGTCGTCATGGCTGTGCTCTCTCTGCAGACAGACGTAGGGAAACTGTGTGTGCATAAGTTGCACATATATACACGTACACATCTCTGCATCTTTTTAAGAACCATGATTTTGCAACAATGCCTTCAATTAGAATTGAACATCCCAGGATTTATTCTAGCTCATCCATGTTGCATCTACTTCTTCTGACAAGGAGAAGGTCGGTCCCCATCATCCTCAACATATGTGCACATTTGCCGGGTCCCGAGTGTGTGGTGGATCTCTCTGCCATGCTGACTGCCACCTCAGCCTATGTCCCTTCACAGAGGCTGAGCCAGCAGGTTCCTCCCAGCCTTGTGCCCAGCAGTGCACCAGCCAAGTTCCCCAGCCTGTGGAGTGACAATTCTTTTAAAATTCCTATTGTGCCAGGAATCAAGACCTATGAACTTTGTCTTACTAAGACTCTGCCATTTGGCTTAACTTTGCTTTTTCTCTGTTAGGTACCTCCGTCACTTCCCTTCCTGTCTTGAGATAGGTTAACAATGTTACATTTTTCCTTCACTTCTCAGAAAATTTGAACGTTTTTTTCCCTTTTCCCTCTGATCCCTGTTCCATGCTTTTTCACCCTGGTTTGAGGACCGCATGATCTTTTCTCTTAGTTCTTCCACTTTAGGAAAAAACTGCCCCTTTGTTCCTGGAAGGAAGCAAAAGTGGGTCTTCACTTACATGTGCTCTGCTGTTGCTCTGGGGCTGAGGGTCCTTTAGGACACCCCCAGCCCGTCCCTCCAGGCCCCTAGCCCCGGGCACTGTCAGCCATGCCAGCCTTTCTGCAGCAGCTCTGAGAGATGGAGATGGAAGGTTCTAGAAGAGAAGTGGTTCTCCTGAGCTGGAGCAAGGGGAGCCACAGGGCATCACCCCAAGCCCTGACATCCGGGTCCACAGATGATCTGCTCGCTGCATTCCTCCTAGCAGCCTGGGATGAGGTCAGAACCGGGGGGAGTCGGCACCAAACATTCCCCAGTTACTGACCAGGATACCCAGCTTGGGGGCCACCCAGCAAACCACTAGCAAAGCTCTCACCCTCAGCCGCGGAGTCAGTCCCACCACTGTCCACCCTCCACCCTGCCGGGCACGGAGAACCCGGGTCCATGTGACCCTTCTTATGCCCATCTCTGCTCACCTCCAGCCAACTGAGAGCCGGGCCCCGCTGGGCTCAGGTGCACCACGACTTTATTGTCTGTCAGCAGATCTTACAGACACACGCCTGAAGCTGTGCTGTCTCAGAGCACATGTTGGCCGCCTGGCCATGAATGGCGTATTCCTTCTGGTTCCATGGTTTCATGACTGTGTCCTACAAATCTTCGGAGATGTTGGGCCCCAGTGCAGCGTCCTTCTGAAGTCCCTGCTGGGCAGCCAGTCAGCCTCCTGGAGCTCTCATGGTGACGGCTGGTGGCCCACGTCCCTGTGTACCAAGGGCTTCCTTAGCAAACAGCTGGCTTACCCCTCGACCACTCCACTCCACAGCACTGATGAGCCAAGAGTCACCATCTTCTTCCAGGTCATTGAGCCTGGTTCCAGTTCTGTGGGGCCTTTGTCTTCCAGAGGCATTTCACCGTGCCAAGCATTAGCTGCTTATTGCAAAAGCATGGGTGTGGTGGGTGGTGTTCTGAAGGCCTCCGGGTGACACGGCAGCAGAAAGGGAGCTGGCATTCACAGAAGTCGGTATTCAGAGGAGAGAGAATCCTTGCCCCTAAGATTTCACTGTCGTGGCTAGTTCTTGAAAACACAGACTCTTAACCCTGGACAAGATTTCCTCACCAATCACCTCCCCCACTTTCCTTCCTTCCATCCATCCTTCTTCCTTTCTGCTTCCCTCCCTCCCTTTATAATTAATTATCACATGAAGTCAGAAGTTCAGAACTGCACCACACTAGGCCTTGCACCAACATTCTCAGGTGCTGGAGCTCAAGCCTTCTGTTGTGTCTGCACGGACACATCCATGATCAGAGGGACAGTGGCACTGATGGTGACTGTTGCATGAGGAGAGACACAGGATGTGCAGTCTGTTCCATGCACTGGTGCTAGTCAGTGCTTTAGGCCCCACTGGCAAAAAAAAATGTACTGCCTTATGAAATACCAGTGTCAGGAATGGCTGGATCCAGGCGTTCACATGATGTCACCTTTCCTCGATGTTGGCTTCACTAATGGGCAGGCCCCTTGCAAAAATATGGCCCCGACATCTCCAAGCTTAAATAGCCTCTGCTCGAGGATTCCAGCAGAAAGAGAGCTTCTTTCTCACAATAATTCCCGCTTCCTAACTCCCAAATTAAACATAATTCATAGATGCTTAGACTCCCCCCCCATCCCCAAATTTTAACTTGAGAAAGTTGCTGGCATCTTATGATTGAAATTGGCAGCATTTTTCTCTTTTGGAAGTGCTTTAGATAGTGGTACATTTTCTAATTCATGGCATCTCAGAATTGATGCAATATGGTGGCCCCTCTGTCTGGCCATATCTGTTCCTAAAAGCGATCGTGGCAGCCAGGGAAAGAGAATGTTCTGGTTGACCAGGCTGGATCAGGCTGGAGGATCTCATCCCTGAAAGTGGGGGTGGTAGTTTCCTAAGGGAAAATCAGGGGTGCTCTTACTGGAAAAGGTGGACTCGTTCCTGGGTAGCTGCAGCCACAGGTGTTCTCACGTGGGGGACCCTCTGTGGAGAGCCACAGAGCAGCTGGGACAACCTGCAAACGACCTGGAGCGGTGCGTGGAATGTGTGTGTGTGTGCATTTCTCAGGAATACAGATGGGGCTCCCTGATCCGCGGCGGCCCCCCTCGGGACCATGGGAGAAGGGCGGCGGGTGTTCTGGAAGGACCACCTGTCAGCCCAGCAATGGAGACGGTACCCAGTGACTTCAAAGCCACAGCAGGTGGGTCAGAGAGAGTCGAGGGGCTACCCGCTAGCTGTGTCAGAGGTGGAGGAAGAACCCCTGGTCCCAGAGCTCAGTGAAGCCCCAAACCACATCTGGAGTGAGGAGGACAGCCACCTCCAGCCACTGAGCTCTGCCTGGAAGGGGAGGCACAGAGCCAGGATCCCAGCGGAGGAGAGTGGGGGCGCCCCAGCGTCCCTAAGCCGAGTGGGACCTAAGAGAGAGCCCACCTAATTGAAGGAATGAAGCCACCGAATAATGGGGAAAGGCTTGTAGGAACAACCCCCTTGCTCGGGCTGACCACCTCTGCTCTCCACGGGAGGGAAAGAACATTCCAGAGCCTCCCAGGTAACTGCCGTGGGCCCTGATGATGAAGAGGTTAACAGAGAGTAACGAAGAGTAAACAGAGTCTCCCTGGCTGGTGGAAAGTGCTAAGATCTATAGTGAAAATGTTTGCACTAAAAGAAGTAAGTTCAAATAAAAAAAAAAAAAAAGTGTTCAGATGCTGGATTAGGAAGAGAAAAAGTGCAGTGGGACATAAGCAAGCAGGCTCCAGGGCAGGCGATGTCCCTGCCTTAGCATTTCACATGTAGGATCGTGTGCAGTTACAAGAATAAATACAGGGTTGTGTGAAGATCTTCAGAAGGTGCTCCCCCAAGTAAGAGCTGCCCCAGAGAGTGGGGATCCAGGGCACGGGGGGAGGAGCCCCGCTTTTTATATGACAACGTCTGGGTCAGATGCTGCCCCTGGAATGGAGCCTGGAGGTCTCCTTAAGCCTTGGTCCCTCTGTGGCAACCAAGAAGAATGAGGTGTCCCTGTGGGTGTCTTCCTTCCTCCCGCGTCACTGCCTGGACCAGCTGTGCCACCGGAAAAACGAGACTGAGGTGAGGTGGCACCTGGCGAGCCCTGTGAGTGGGCTTGGTGGGGAGGTGGCCCTTGCTCAGGGAGAAAGCGGCCTCCTCTGTGGGCTGTGGCCACGGGGCGTCCTCTTTCTTTCTCTTTCCCGGGTGGTTGTGGGGAGAGAGGCTTGCCCACAGGCAAAGTCTCGCTGATTCAAGAAGGCCAGCCACTCCTGGGGAGAGCAGGATTCTCCCTCGCCTCCCGACCTCTCCTTGTGCCTCCAGGAACAAAGTCAACCAAATCTGTTGAATCTAACAATAATAATGTCAGCCTGCAGAGGTGATTGCACCCGACTGTGAAGGCCGAGGAGAAGGGTGGGACGGACGCAAGAAGGTTGTTCTTCTTTACCAGTAACGGGGAGACGCAGACCTCCTCTCGCCCCGCACAGCCAGGGGTCCCTCCCTGCCCCCACTCCATCAGATGGGACAAGGTTGAACCAGATGTGCCTGGACCCGATGACTCCTGGTGCGTGTGGAGTTGGCTTGGGGAAGGAACTCAGTGGGAGGAAATTAGATCTAATCCGTGTACTTGAAGGTGAGAAGTGCCTCACCGCCCCACCCCTCCAGCCTCTCCCTTCCCTCAGCATCCAGCAGCTCCAAGCAGGAAAAGATCTGCAGCCTGACACTCCAAGGTCCCTGCCCCCATCATCCTACAGAGACACACTCTCATTGATATGCCCCACCCGTGCACACGGGGTTTCCAGACATCTGTTACGAACTCATGTCTGGAAAATAAACAGTGATCCCTCTGGACACAAAGAATGCCCCTCACCAGAAAGCCGAAGATGCTACTCCCAACCAGCCCAACGAGCAGAGAGAAGAATCAGAAGGCAAAGGATGGATCAGGAGAAAACAAAAAAAATCTACAAGCATCTCAGAGCGAAAACAGAAGATTTCACGTAAGTGGAAACCAGAACAGAAATTGAAAAAATTATAAACGTGATGAGAGAAATAAAACTGTTAAAAGAAGGAAAGAAGGTCAGAATCGTTCCAGGAGACCCAGCATCCCAATGATAGGAGTTCCAGAAACAGAGAAAGAAAAAAACATCCCCAAATAAGACACGAATCTCAGAGAAGGCCACTGTGTGCTGAGAGCAATGACAGAGGGGACAGCCGTCAGAGCAGCACCCTGGAGTGTCAGAACGGGGATGGAGAGATGATCCCAAAAGCTTCAGGGGTCAGGGGGATTCTAAGTCATCTGGCATCAGACTTCCGGACAACAAAGGAGAAGCCAGAAGACAAGAGAACAATGCCGTCGACGTGCCGAGGAAAGCGATTTTTCAATCTACATCTCCTTTGAATTTTCTCCTTCAATTCCCAACTTTCTGTTCGTATTTCCATCTTTTTATCTCTGTCTGCTAAATTCTGCATAATTCACCTCTAAATAGGAGCCGTGTCTTCTCGTCACTGAGTGGAGCCGACTTGGTGATGAGACTGCGTCTAGTCCGTGGTTAACTTACCCGCTGAGAAATTTATTTCACTCACTGTATTTTTCATTCCTAAAAGTTCTACTTCATTTCTTCTAAATCTGCCTTATTTTCTCAGTAGTGTCTGTGTTCAGTTCCTTGTTTTACGTCTATAATCGTTTTAAACATACCTATTTAAAGCTGCTCTCTGACACTCCTCTTCCCTGAGGTTCTTAGGGACCTCATTTCCCCGTTTCTTGGGTCTGCTGGTGGATGGCTGCTCGTGGTTCATCATTTTGGATTGTGAGCTCATTTCAGCAGAGCTCTCCCTGTGGGAACCACCTGGGCCTGGGCTGAGGCTGCGTCTTTCCTGAGAGATTTGGTATTTGTAGGACTTCTGGTTTGTATTGTATAGCCTGTGATCACTTTTATGCATTTTCAGGTCTCTGTGGGTCCCGGACCATGCGGATGGAACACATCTGAGTCCCAAACCTGCAGAGGACAGGCCCATCATCACAAGTTCCCAGAGAGACTGTTTCCCGCCCACGACGCGAGCTGAGATGGATTTGCTTTTAGATCCTCTCCCTTTGCTGGTGGGTGGATTTCTGCCCTCAGGAGGGGCCCTTCAAGGGTCCCACGTAGAACAGCTGCCTCCCGTGGGCCCCCAGCCTTCTCTCCTGTCTCTGGAACGTCAACCCCAGCTCCCCGGGGATGGAGACTGGCACAGTCTCACGGTCCCTGAGCAGCCACGTTCACCAGGCCGCTCTTCACGTCTCTCTTCTCTTTCTGGAGATGGTGTTTCCTTTCCTCCTGGGATGTTTTGCTAGTCATTGAAGAGGATTTTCACATTTTATGCAGCATTTCTAGCTGAGCAGTGGGAAAGTTTTCACGTTTGGTCCACACAGGCGAGGGGTGGGGGGTCTAAAGATCAATGAGTCGTAGTGATGGATGAGCAGTGAATTTGATTTCACCGACGACGATGACATAACTTTGCTGGGTGGCTGTGGGTGCGGCTGGGGTTGTTGTGAAAGAGTTACACGTCGTCTTCCACAGTCGGAAATGAATAGCTAAAATCTTAAACGGAAAACGCAGACAGACAGCAGCGTCAGCATGTGATGTATGGTGAACAGCAGAAGGAGAGGCTGCGAGGTGGACATGGCCGCCCCGCCGGGCCAGAGCTGGATCAGGAGGGCTGGGAGGCAGGACAGGGGGTGGCGGGGGACCGCTGTGTCCTGTTTCCTTGTCGTGAGTTACACTGTGTATTTTTACTGATTTGATTAAAAAGCAGACAAACTAACACAAAAGAGATGGACAATGCCGTCTACCACTTGTGTGTCTGCTGACGAGAGAGCGCCATGGGGTTCGGGAAATGAGCACGAGGGAGGACCCAATGGTGGGAGGCCCTTCTCTCTGAGGGATCCCGAATTACAGGAATCGAGGGCAGCTGCTTTCACTTTTTTAGGGCATCTGCCTTGAGTTTCAACTTCAATTCAACAGACCTTCTCCGGCCTCGCCGAAGCGCCAGCCACTGGACCAGGTGCGGAGAATGTCACGGCTTCCGTGAGGGAGAACAGGAAGCTGCCCATAGGGGACGTCCTGGGTGACGTGGAGCCCCGTTGACCCCAAAGACCCGCTCCGTTGGTTTGGAACTGATCAGCTGACACCGATTTCTCTTCCCACGCAGAGAAACCCTCAAAGGCTCTCGGTGGCCTCTCGGGATGGTGGCATCCACAAGGAACTTTCCTTTTCATCCCTTTAGCCCCGAGTGGGAATAGCTGATGTTTACTTGGCGCTGAGTAACGGGGTGGGGCCTCCCTAAGGAGCTCGTTCCTCCTGCTCACCTCGCTCCACCCAGACTCTGGATTAACCCTCCACGGAAGCAAAGGCCTTGCCTCCGACCGTGCGAGGCTTGAACCCTGATCCCTCTCCGAGGCCCTAACCAGATTTCCTGGAGCTGCCCCAGCAGGTGGGCCATCCCGGCTATTCCACGTGGCCGTGGTGGGCGGTGGAAGGCGGTTGGGCCCCTCGCCTGACAACACTGCTTGAGGCCTGGCCTGGTGGGTGTTGCCCAACCTACGCAGGCGAGTGGGTCACATTTTCCATTTCCTTCCTCGGGGACCTTTATCAACGTGGGGGGCGGCTGCAGGAAGAGAGCACGGCGCACAATCAGGAGAACTTGGTCCCAGGCCTGGCCCTGCGGTTCCTGACTCGGTGCCCTTGGTCATGTTATAATGCCTGAAAACTGAGGGGGTTCCAAGTTTTATGACAAATCATTGGTGGTATATACTCCACAGAATTGCAAACAAGGGCTCAAATCAGGACACGTACACCTTGCTCTTAGCAGCATCATTCACGACAGTCGAAAGGGGGAAAGAAGCCGCATGTCCATCAAGGGATGGATGGATGGACAAAATGACGTCCCTCCATATAGTGGAGTATTACTCAGCCATAACAAGGGGTGAAGTCCTGATGCGTGCTGCAACGTGGATGAATCTCTAAGTCATGCTGAGAGGAAGATGACAGACATGAAAGGTCGCCTGGTGTGTGATGCCGTTTACGTGAACTCTCCAGCACAGGCAGATCACAGAGACGCACCGGGGGTTGCCGAGGGCTGGGCGATGGGGAGAATGTGGGGGAGACTGCTTCATGGGCCGAGGGTTTGACTCTGAGGGCTGGAAATGTGGAACTAGCTGGAGGTGGTTTTTGCACAACATTGTGATTGTGCTCAGTGCCACTGACTGTTCTCTGCAAAATGGCTAATTTTGTGTTGTGTGCATTTCGGCTCAACGAGTTTAAAACAGTGTTATTGGCTCCTCCACAGAAACAAGTGCTCTGGCTGCCAGAACCCGAAGAAACACGAGCAAATGGCCACTTACTCGTGTTCCTCTTCCAGTCCCGCCAACGAGGTGGGTGGTGAGCAGCTCACCCAGGAATCCAGCCAGATTGAGTATCCCCATTTTTCACATTGATTTTTTTTCTTGTTTTATGATCTGCCCTGTTGCTTTTATAGGTGTGTTAAAGTCATGGAACCCAGCTGTGCCGTATGAAGAAGTCAGGCTCAAGCATTCATTCATTCATTCATTCATTTCTCCAGTCATCTATCTTCTTCCACTGTCTTCTCTGTCCCTCTACCCACCTTCTGAAGGACAGTGGGTGATGGAAGCAGCCGGCCTCTGGGAGAGTGAGAGGGAAGAGGCCTAGAGGTCCCAGCCTGAGGGGTCAGCCCTCCGGTGGCCGCTGGGTGACGGTCCTGGGTGAGGCCGGTGCCTTCAGGAAAGCCATGGAGGAAGAATGAGTGTGCTGGGAGTCATATCGACTCTGGCCAGAAACGGCGGGTTTGGAGACGCAGGGAGCAGCCTGGGGTCTCCTCGAGTGAATTCTGGACACTTTTTGGAGACAGGTGGGCAGTGGCTCAGAACACTGCTCCTTCCTGTGGCCCCAGCATGCGAATGAGGAGGGGCTGTCGTGGTCTGTTCTGGGCTCTTCCCAACAGAAGGGACGAGCTCTCAGCACCAGGCTCCTGCGGGCTGGGGAGGTGGGCTGAGGCCGGGTAGGAACCCTGACTCCAGGGGTCCCCATCCTCCTGCCGCTTCCCGTCCTGGCTGGCAGGGCCCCTCCCCAGCAGACCTCCACAGTGGGACCCCTGCATGACTGGAGTCCCAACATGAAGGAAATGTCTTTGTCTTTGTGGGAAAAGGGGAGGTCCAGGCGGTGGGTCCCCAAAACCACACCTCCTGTGGGAGCACTTCTGAAAAGGCAGAGCAGAAATACACCCGGGAAGGCGGCGGAGATCCACGGCAAAGCCCTGGGCGCTGTGAAGTGCTGTGTTGGCGGGCACAGGGGCCCGGCAGAGCATTGTTAGCAGCGGCAATAATGATCGCCACACGTGGTGCAGCGATGTCGAGGATGGAGAGGTGGGGCTGGAACAGGCGGCGGGGAGAGGGGCTCTGTGGGGTCTGCCGGGTTATTTGGCCCAAATGTGACCCCTGCAGAAAGCTTCTGTCAGCCCCAGCTCAGTCTGGGGAGCAGTATGTCTGATGCTTGTCATCAATACACGGACCCAGGGCTCGGCCTTCTCTTCCCTGGCCAGGGGGCAGGGGCAGCTCGATGGCCTGATGCTCCCCGTGTTCAACAGGGCTCTCCAGAGAAACAGAACAATAGGATGTGGAGCTATATAGAGAGATTTATTGTAAGGAATTAGCTCATGCAATTTTGGAGGCTGGTAAATCCTAAATCTGCAGGGTGGGCCGGCAGGCTGGAGACCCTGGGAAGAGCTGATTTTGCAGCTCAAGTCTGAAGGTTGACTGCTGGCCAGGATTCCCTCTTCTTCTGGGGAGGGCAGCTTTTAGTTCTAAGTCCTTCAACTGATTGGACATGGCCCACCCCCATTGTGGAGGGCAATCTGCTTTGCTCAGAGTCCATGGATGTAAATGTTGATCTCATCCAAAACACCTTCAGAGTAACATCCAGAATAATGTTGGGCCAAATGTCTGGGAACCATGGCCCAGCCGAGCTCACACATTACTCAACCCAGCCCCCCGCCCAGAGTCCCCCTTTCAGTTGGATGAGCATAATTGTCCCCACTTGGCATCCAGGTAAACTCAGGGGACTGAGGGGGCCGGCTTCTCCAGGGATGCAGATGGGGGACCATTCAGGGGCTGGCCGGCTCCTCCGATCGGGAGAGGAAACGTTGGGAGAGAAGGGTTAACGCAGACAACCACACGATGCCGAGGTTGCCAAGTCACCAGGAACCGCTTCTACTTATCCGGGCACATTTTTCCTTTATTTATCAACGCCAGCGGTGGCTTGTCAGGACCTGCCACAGGAAATCATCACCTCGACCTCCCTGGGCACGGCCTTCCGGGGCAGGCGGGCCTCGACCCTCCAGGTGGCCTCCCCATGGTCCTCATGGCCCAGGGGAAGGGCTCCCTGTGGTCCCACCGCCCCCTGGGGGGGGAAGCTCACCCAAGCCAGGGCTTCGCAGTGGGGGGCCCATTTGCCCTGACTTTGCTCCTTGAAACTGAGGCCCATGTGGTCACTCCTGGGGGATGAGGAGGTGGGCATCTCGTCCGTCCCCACCGAGGAGCAGGGGCAGCGGTGGGAGCCCGGGCCTTGGCTTCTGGACGCACACCGACAGAGGCCCAAGGTCAGAGGCGCCAGGCCTTGGTGTTGGGGAGACCCGGGGTGAGTCCTGTCCTGTGCCTGCAGGGTCCGCCCCCAGGACCCCAGGATGCTGCTCACTCAGAGAGTAAACTCTCCCCCGCCCACTTCCCTCACACCGGCCTTTTCTTTCCAGTCTCTACTGCTGCACCAGCGCCCCCTCACCCGGGCCAGGACACTGCAGTCTCCCTCCTCGCCCCCCAGCCCTGCCTCTCTGCCTCCTAACTTCTAGAACTTGCCCTCTGCTCTCTGTCCTTCCCGCCAGGTCTCAGCCCGCGGTTGGCCACCGCTCTAGAGCACATCCTGGAACAACCCCAGTGACCTTCGTGTCCTCCAGCTGGGGAGAGAGACCTCAGCAGGGCTCAGGGCTCTGTGCTCCTCCCCGTGGCCGTCCAGCCCTTGGGGAGGGGCGCCTGGTCCTGGCGGCTGTGGTCTTCCCTACCTCCCCTCTTTGATCCTGGGATTCACCCCTGGGGTGCCCTTCACTTCCTCTCTGCCGTAAACAAAGCAAAGGCCACTCACCCCTCAGGACACCCACCATGTTCCTCCGGGAAATCACCCAGAACGGGTCTGGTAGCAGGAGTCCCCCTTTCTCTGGGTTGCCCAGCGTTCTGCCAGGACTTCTGAACAGCCTGGAATTTCACTGTGCTTCTTGTTGTGGTTACTCTTGAAAAGAAAGAAGAGAAAGAAGGAGGGAGGAAGGAGAGAGGACAGCACGGAGCTTGGACCAGCTGCAGGGCCATCCTCAGTCCGAGCATTTTACAGAATTGATTTTATCCCGCCGTCCAGCAGCCCGCAGGCGGGCAGGTCGGCCTGGCTCCCGGCTCTCCGCTCTCGGGCGTGGGCCTCTCGGCCCATGGGGAAGGAGCCTCTGCCTCTGCTGGGCGGGCAAGGCCTTGCCCCCGTTGGAGGGCGAGATCTCTCTGGGGAGGCAGGTGTTGGCCCAGCTGCTCACAGCCCATCTGCTTTGTGACACGGAGACGGCAGGTGGGGGAGGCCCAGGGAGGCACTGAGACCCTGGACCCCATCAGGCAGCACTAGCCTGGAAACTTTCAGTATGTCCTGTGGGGACCTGGAAATGGCCACCCCAAGATATGTCTCTTGGGGATGATGATTATTTGAGGCTAGTTACTTTGCAGACAGGAAAGAAACTGAAAAGTAGAATTTACTTACACTTTGTAAGAGACATTTACATTGTAAAGGAACTCTCCGTCTGTAAAGATATCTCCCTCTGTACCAGGAGGAAGGGGAGATGACCTTCTCTCTAGAAACTCTTAATCAATGAGGAAGGCAAGGACTTAAATTTGCATTTTATTGTGCTTCTCTGGTAACCTCCTGTAACTGACTTCCCTCCCCCTCCCAACATTGGCATTTCTTTAAGGATTAAGCACCTTTCCTTAGGCTAGGAACTGATTGCTGCGCTCACCTGTGACCACCCAGCTCCAGACAATAGACTTGCCTCCGGCTACGCCCACTGAGATAGCAGACCACTACCTGCTGTGTCCATCAAGTGCTGTGCTGACAGGGCAATCTTGCGACTGTTGTGGGAGGGACATTTCAATCACATGTGAAACACCCTGTTTGGGGGTATATAACCACTATGTGCACCTCACTTCTTCGGTGCCCTTTCTTCCTTCGGGAAGAAAGGCCCTGGGCCATGGCTCCTCATAAAGCTTTGTTTAATTTTCTCTTGCTATTCTGTCTCATGTGAATTTAATTCGTTCTCCAGCCAGACGAACCCACTTTGGATAGAGGAAAAGCCATTGCTCCCCAACATCTCAAATATCACACGAGACTGACTTATACGAAAACGTCGTCCAGAATACAGTTTATTCATTTTTTATTAAAATTCAAAATTCTCAATTAAACTAACATTTTATTTGAAATGTTTATTAAAAATTATTTGTAATTTTAAAGCATAAGTATATCCTAGATATTGCATGGGATGTATATAAGTTTATGCATAGTTTATGACTATTTATAATGTATACTTGCACTTTATTATTTATGAATACTTATACTAAAAAATTGTTTGTTGTTTATCTGAAATTCCCATTTAACTGGGCGCCCTGTGTTTTATCTGACAATCCCACCTATACGACATCTTCCCAGCAATGCTTGGTTATTTGAAAGGTCTAAAACTTTGTTGTTAAATGCTCCAGAATTCGATTTTCTCCCGAGGGAGTGTACTCTCCAGGTTTTACAGCGACCCGCAGACACCATGACTCTATTAACAAAGGTTACATTATGTGCATTACAAAGACAACGTGCTTTGTCATTTGCGAAATGAGACACGAAATGAGGGGAACAGGATTTCTCCTCAAAATGGTAAGTCACGGGTTTCTCGTCTCTGGACCAAGGACTTTGGGGGCCCTCCGAGGGTGATGGAGCCCGAGGCGACACGTTCCCAGTCTGTGAGGCCACCAGCCCCAGGGTGAGCCCTGGGACAGAGACATGTGGCCAAGCACGGGGGTGCAGCCAGACTCCCCCAGGCACGCGAGTTACTGAACCTCTCACGGGAGGGGGTCAGGAGACTGCAGAGCGCACGAGGATGTTGGCCAGATGTGGTTCTGGGGGGAAAGTGTGAAGGACAAGGTCAGGCTGCAGAGGGCACTCAGGCCCCGGTCAGGGCATCTGTTTCCCACCTGCGGGAGCTTTGGCCTCTTCCCTGCTGTTTGCGTGAATTAGCTCTTGAGATTAATTCAAGACACCGGCCAGGACAGCCTCTCTGAGAAGCTCCAGGGCCCCAGGCCTCCCTCCATCTCGCCCCTCTGGGCCTCTCTCCCCACAGCAACCAGCGGACTCTAAAGGACTGTTTGCCTCTCGCTCCCAGGCCTGACGCCTCCGCAGGCCCTCCATTAAAGGCCCCTCCTCCAGCCTGTCGCCAGCCGCCTCTCAGCTCACCATCCTGGACCTCCGTCCCAGCCCCTGAGCATTCAGTGGCCTGGCTTGCACATCCATCCGCCTCCTCCTGGGGCATCCAGCCCGCAGCCCCACCCAGCCACTCTCTCCAGGAAGCCTCCCCATGCTGCCCATTTTCCCTGCCAGCGCCAGCGCGCTCCCAGCCCTCATTTGCTTTATAGTAATAAACAATAGTAGCCATTTATGAAGCATCTGGTAAGCATCAGAGACTGGACTTAACATTACCTCGACCCTCTCAACGTCCCGGGAGTTTAGTGTTATTATCCTGATTTTACTCACCAGGAACCTCAGAGAGGTGCCTGGTTGGCTCAGAGCCCAGCCAGCTGGGACAATCCATGTAAACCCAGGATTCCAGCCTCTGAAGCCCCAGCTGCTCCCCCAAATCCTGCTGCCTCTAGGTCCAGCTGATTATTTTTACCATGGTTGGTGCTTTCCCCAAAGAAGAGGCAAAAATGGCCAGTGAACACCTGAAAAGATGCTCAGCGTTATTAGAGGGGAAACGCAAGCCAAAACCACAGGAGACACCGTTACACGCCTAGCAGAGTCCGCTGGGGAGGAGGAGGGGAGACGGGGGTGCTCGTCCACGGCTGGAGGGATGGAAAATGGTGCAGCCACTTGGGAAAACCATCTGGAAGTTCTGCAGATGATGAAATATAAAGTCACCATACGACTCAGCCATCCAGCCCCCAGGAATACACCAAAGAGAAATGAAAACCTGTGTCCACAGAAAGCTCGTGCACGAATAGCACAGCAGCCGTGTTCATAATCGGCAAGAGATGCGAAAAACCCAAATGTCTGTCAAGGACAAGCTGATCAACACAAGGTGGCATAGCCAAACAGTGGAATATTATTTGGTCATGAAAAGGAATTTAAGTATGGACACGCTGCAACATGGGCAAACTTTGCAAACGTGGTGAAGAAGCCACTTACGAAAGACCACATCCTACATGATCCCCCTCATATGAAATGTCCAGAACAGGCAGATCCATAGAGAAAGAGAGGACATTCTTGGTTGCCAGGGGCTGGGGGATGTGGTGGAATTTTGGGATGCTGGCTAAAGGGTAGGGAGTTTTGGGACAGGCCCCATGGCCAAGTGGTTAAGTTCGTGTGCTCTGCTTCTGTGGCCCAGGGTTCACAGGTTCGGATCCTGGACGTGGGCCTACAGACCACTAATCAAGCCATACTGTGGTGGCATCCCACATGGAGGAACCAGAATGACTTGCGACAAGGATATACAACTATGTACTGGGGCTTTCAGGAGGAAAAAAAAAACAAAAGAGGAAGATTGGCAACAGATGCTAGCTCAGGGCCAATCTTCCTCATCAAGAAAAAAAAAATGGCGTCAAAAAAATAAAGGGTAGGGAGTTTCTTTTTGAGGTGATGAAAACATTCTAAAATTGACTGTGGTGATGGTTGCACACACTAAATATACTAAATACCGTTGAAAATACTAGAACCCGCTGAAGTGTACACTTTCAGTGGGTGACTTATATAGTATATAAATTATATATTAATGAAACTTTTATTTAAAAAATCATTGCCGCTTGATACCAGCTCCACAGCCACCTTGCCCGCTCCTCTCGCTACCGTGAGCCCGGTTAGTGCAGCTGTTGACCCAGCAGCTGCCTGGAAAGATGCTGTCTGGCTAACTAGGGAGCATTGGAGGAGGCCCCCGGTGCTGCAGCAGATGCCCCCTCACCTGGGGGGGGTGTTATTCTGCCACCGCAGGAGCCCCCACCTGAGAGCAGAGAGACGGTGAGTGGAAGATGCTCCATAAACACGTGTTGAATGAAACCCCAGTGACCGGATGGAGCCTGGTCCAGGCTCCCTTGTCCATCCAGCAGGTGTTAGAAGAGCTTCATCTCCTTGCAGAGGAGCAGGATGGGTGCCTCCCAGCTACTTCTGCCCACCTGCTTGTCTGCTGCGGCACCTGGAGGTCAGCGGGCTGGAAATAGGACTTGTGTCCCTCCGGCCTTGCTGCCCTGGTCCCATCGCAGCCCTGGGGGGATAATGCTGCGTGTGGCTTCTGCTTGGGCCCACCGAGGCTCCTGGGGTGTGGTGCCAGCATCTGCTTCCTTCCCGGGGGACCCTGGGTCAGATTTGCCTGGAGACCCTCTGCTGGGGCACAGCCAGGAGCCAGAAGGAAGGGACTGGTGAAGACAAGGAAGTGACCCTGGGCAGGTCTGTCACCACTCCTCGCTTAGGGAAAGATTTAGTGAATAATTAGGCCACTAAAGAGAAGAGCGGTGAATGGGCCTCCCCACTCCCTGCCCCCAGGACTGAACCTTGGACCCCACCAAAAGCTCCACTGCAGGTGTCCTGGTCTCCACGGCAACCAGGATCATTTCACAAACAGAAGGTGTGGCCCGTGGGAAGGGGGAGATGGAGAAATCTCGAGGAGCAAAGTTTTCCTTTATAGCACCTTGGAATGAGGGTGTCCGGCCAGGTCTCAGAGCCAAATTCTGCACAGAATGACCACGTGCAGAGAGCAGGAACACTAGCTGGCCTCCTGGCCCTTTGCCTATCAGGAGACTGTCTCTGGCTCTTTGTCAGGAGAATGACTGGTCCTGGATGCCATGGTTAGAAAGCTTTGCTGTAAACAGCAGGATTGCTAACCCTCAGAGGCCAAAGCAATACTCTCAATTGCCTCATAAGGTGTCGAGGGAGAGCATTGAGTTGGCGAGATTTTCTTGGCTTTCCTCACAGTGACAAGATGGCTGCAGGGGCTCTAGACATCACATCCTCTCAGGACAACATCCAGTGCAAGAAGGAGGGGCAGGCAGCAAAAAGGCCTTTCCTTCTCACAACTCTTTGATCACAGAGTCCTACTTTGTCCAGAGGCCCTCAGTGACCTCATCTTACTTCTCACTGGCCAGGCTGAGTCACACAGCCATTCCTGGACATTTTGGCACTTTGAAGAAAAAGAAGAAGGGACCAACGGGCTTCCTGGAGGGCCTAGTTTCTGCACTGGACGGCCTTTATCACCTTCCCCCATGGATGCACTCACATACACACACACTCACATTTGGTCTGTGTGGTTCCCATGGGGCAAGGCTGACCCCTCTTCAGGAGTGGACATAGGAGGGAGAGAGGCCTGATCAACTGGACACTCCCTGCCCGGGCCCCAGGGATTGGGTGGGTGGGGGGTCTTCGCAGTCCTCCCCAGGACTTTTCCTGGCACCGTCTGGAAGGACGGGGTGGGGGGGCAGGGATGGGAAAGGAGAGAGGGCAGGGGAGAGAGGAGGAGAAGGGGAGAAGGGAGGGAAGGGGAGGGCAGGGGGAGAGTGTAGGGAGTGGGGCAAGAGAGAGAGGGAGGTGGGGGAGAGGGGAACGGAAAGGGGGCCACCGGTGGGGAGGAGAGGGCTGGGGAGGGGTGAGTGCAGGGGGAGAGAGGGCCTTGTGTTAATTCTCCCGCTCTGTGACCCTGGGAAGCCGCTCAGACGCTCTGTGCCTCAGTTTCCTCAGAGAGACACCCTTCCTCTTCCATCAGCCCCAGAGTTTGTTGGGAGAGACAGTGAGGGACTGTCCTCTCCCGCGGTTCTGGAGGGGTGGGTGCCAAATGCCCCAGAAATGGCTACCTTGGCAGGGCACCGTGCTCCCAAGAGAGGCTCTTCTCCATCTTGGGTGGTGCTGCCCACGTGGGTCCCTTAGGAGCCAAGGCCCCAGCATCAGCAACTCCTGTGTGGGAGCCCAGGTGTCACTGACCCCGTGTGACCCTGGGATGTCCTCACAGGTGCTGTGAGCAGGATCTCCATGGAGCACCCAGGGCCTCGGCGTGGGGTCCTGTGGTGCTCCTAGAAGTAGGTGGGCAGGAATTCGCCTCTATTCTGGGGCAAGGAGCCTGAGGCTGCTGAGGATGTACTGGCCAGCCACTCACTGTACTGGGGTCTTCTCTGCTGGGTGCTGTTGCTGGCACAGGGGGGCTTCAGAACCTTGTGCCCCCACCGGCTCTGCACCCCCTACCCCGGTGCTGGGGAGAGGACCGTCGGCCTCACTCCCCGTGGGACATCCTGGAGGGGACGCCGCTGGAGCAGCCAGGACTCAGTTCCGGTGGCTGGCGGGGGGGGGGGGGAGCGGGTCTATGGTGATAGAAATGGCAGGGGCCAGGTTTCCATCTGTCGTGGGCGACCTTGACATCACCTATCATGGGACATACCTCTGGGGTTGGGAGCGGGGCAAACTACACTGGGAGGTGGCCTGGCCGATATCCAGCAACATGGAAAGTGTGTGCAGAGACACCTGAGGTGGGCATGGGGGAGCTATGATTCCTTCCCCACCTAAGAGACCATTCCGGGGACCCAGACTTTGCACAAGCCTGGGAGCCCAGAGGTCAGAGCAGGACCCCAGAGAGGCTGCTGGGACAGCCCTGATCTCTGTGGGCGCCCAGGTCCCCATCAGACCCCAGTGGCACCCTGACAAGGTTAATCATTCACGTGGCCCGAGGACCCACAGCTGCCAAAGTCCGCTCCCTCCTCTCCCCCATGGCTACAGAAGCTGCCCTTTCGACTCGAGGTGCCAAGGAGAGAGCAACTATTTACTGTAATCATTAAGATATTTTCTGTGAAGTAGCTGTTGGTTGAAAAAAAGGAGAAAATATAGAAAAATATAAACAAGAAAACAAAAACCGCCTGTAAGCCCACTAGCCGGGGATAAGAGCTATTAACAATTCAGTGTAGTTCTGCCAGGGTTTTTGTTTTTTCCTGAGTTTAATTCAGTCAGGGTCCCACCAGGAAATCAGAAGCCGCTCTACATGTTTAAAACGTGCTGTGTTTAACGTGGAGAATGGGTTGCGTGAGGACAGAAGAACAAACAGCCTAAAGTTGCCAGAGAAAATTGGGAGCACCCAGGTAAATGTGAATTCTAGATAAATGACAAATAATTTTTTAGTGTGAGTATATCCGGTGTAGTATCTGTTTATCTGAAATTCAGGTTCAAGTTGAACTGGGCATTCTGTTTTCGTTTTCCTAAATCTCGCAGCCCCAGATGGAGAGGCAGCCCAGAGATCAGCGTGCCCCTGGGGACCCTCCCCCTTCCCTCTGGATGAGCAGACGAGGGGAAGGGACAAGATCCATGGTCCCGTCACCCCAAAAGCTAGAACAGGAGGCCTGTTTGCAGGGCGCTGGAGCTCAGAGGCCATGCAGCTGCTGCCGTAACACCGTAGGGTAAATGCCGCCCCCAGCAGAGCCTGTGCCCCCTCTGCCCTCCAGCTCCGGACTGGCCTCCCCTTGTCCAAGCCCAGCCAAAGTCCGCTGACCCGGCAGCCTGGGACATGCAGGGTGCAGGGCCCAGCCCCCTCAACGAGGGGCAAGGGTGGATCCAAGGACCGACGCAGTGTGAACAGTCAGCAGACAGCCCTGGTTCAGAATCTATGCTCCTGACGCGTCCTCTGAGCCTAAGCTATTCGAAGCTGTGTAATTTTCCAGAGGATGATGGACTAAATGCACTTGTCCCTTCCAGAACTGTGGGCTTAGGAACTGGAATTTCTCAGCAAAACTCCTGGGGCAGAGGGCCCCGGAGAAGCCTCAGGACCTACTCTTGGCGGGGGTTCCAGTGGCTTTGTGATCGGGTTCCATGCTGGTTTCCTAACCAGACACTGTTCTCAGTTTACGAAGATCCAGGGTCGGGGGAGAGGCTGTGCCACGTATCGGGCACCCAGGTGCATCAGACACACATGGGACGTCAGGAAAGATGTTAAAGGCACCTTCTGATCACATCGTGGCACCCTTATTTAGAAACAAGGGTTTGAGCTTTGGGTGACAATCACACCCACACAAGATTCCATGTGTCAGACATCCGTCAGCAAAGGCTTCTCCGGGGTGCCCCTCAGGCACGGCTGGGGCAGGCCAACACGGCTGTTTGTAGGATTTTCGTGCCCATGTACTCTTGAAAGAGAACCAAAGCACAATGGCCATGTGGTCCCTTCTGGCCCCATGCATGCACACACACAGGGCACACGTGTGCACATACGCACGCACCATGGCTGGCTACCCACCAGCATCCATGAGGAGCATTCCCTCTGCCACATCCTAGCAAGGTGTCGGCAGGGCACCTAAAACTGGGTCGAGGCTCACGGTCTGTGCTGTGTAGAGAAGGGACAGCCCCACCCGGTGAACGGCCTGGCCCGGCGCTGGCTGCCTGGGTTTTGGTGAGATGCCAACTCTTCTGAGCCCCGGGGGAGGGGGGTGAGCGGCTCATCTGAAAAGGGGGCTGACAAATGCCCACCTCGCAGGGGTTCTGGGGGATCAGTGAGATACCGTAGGAACAGTCCTGGGCAAACAGTAGATGCGAAGTAAACGGGCATTTTTAGTAAGCACAGACCTGGGGTGCACTCTTCAGGAGAGTCTGGCAGGGAGGCCCCCATCTCTGGGAGGGGTCAGCCGAGGACTGTGGGGCACAGGCCTGGGCTCCTTCCTGGCTTCAGGGAGGGGCTTTTTGGGGCTTTGAGGAGTCAGGTGGGGCACCAGGAGCTGGAGGCCCTGCAAGGGCACCTGGGGAGAGCGAGCCGGGCAGTGTTCACTGACAGGTGAGGTGGCGAGACGCTGTCCTGGGTAGTGCTGGTGAGAATGGCGAGGGACACCATGGTGCATGGGGAAGGGGGACCCAGCACATACGGAGATGGCAGAGAGGGAAGACCTGGGACACTCCTGAGACCCAGCGAGGATGGCAGGATGCGGTGGGCACGGTGTTTTAGCCATCTTGAGTCCAAGCACCCGTGTCATGCAGGCTGCTGGGATGCAGCTCAGAGCTTAGTAAGAGTCAGGAAGCGAGGGGCTCAGGGCCTCATCAGCTCCCTCCCCATCAGCTCCCTCCTCAGCTGCTCTCCGGGGCCACTCCTGCTTGCTGAGGCCGCTGTTCCCAGGACGTGGACTCCAGCTGCAGTGGGCAGGCCGACCCAGCTCATAGCCACTTTGGCTCCTCTGCCCCTGCCCTCCGATCCCAGGCCACCTCCCCAGACCTTGTTGGGGGAGATGCTGCCTTGAGGGTGACTTGCCTAGAAAGGTTGGTAGAGTCTGCTGGGGGAACAAGTGCCATGTGTCACTAGTGTGTCACACCCCATGTGCCTTGTCCTGCTCTGATCCCAGGCTCAGCTGTGGGAGCAGGTCTGGCTGGGCTTCAGCTCCTTTGGGGCCAGCAGCAGCTCCCGGTTCACTTTCTGCCCCTGGCTCCTCCACATCATGCCGCTGGAGATGTGGGAGTTCACCCCATAGGGGATCGCGGTGGATGGGCGAGGCTCACCTGTCCGCCCTCACCTGACCGTTCTGAGAGGCCCTCTTCCCCATCAGCAGTCCTGGGGACCGTGCTGTGGTGACCCACTCCCCCCGTGTCCTTGGACTGGCTTTCCTCCTTGTGTCACCCTCCTCCACCGCAGGCTTTCCAGACAAATCTCACGAAGGTGGCAGCTTACCTTTATTTAAGGTCTCGCCACTTCAGCTTTGGCGCTGTTTTGATTTTGGGTCCAGGTTTTGCATTTTAATGCCCTTTGGTCTGTCTGTCAGAGTGTTTCATTGGTACAAACCGCACAGAGGAACCAGGCAGTCCTGGCGTGGAGGGGGACTTCTCCTTACTCGCGGTCACCGTATCCCCGCCTCTCCTCTGTTAGGAAATAAATGGCCACGTTGTGGGTTGAATTATGTGCCCCCCAAAAAGATATATTGGGGTTTTGACCCCCAGGACCTCAGAATGTGACCTTATTGGAGATAAGATCTTTCCAGAGGTGATCAAATTAAAATGATGCCATTAGGGTGGCCTAATCCAATATGATCCACGTCCCTACAGGAAGGGGAAATTTGGACAGAAAGACAGACATGCGCAGAGGAGACAATGTGAAGGTGCAGGGAGGAGACGGTCGTGTGGCTGGAGTGACGCATCTGTAAAGCATGGAGCACCGTGGATGGCTGGCAAACACAGGAGCTGGAAGAGGCAGGGAGGACCCTCCCCTGGAGCCTTCAGAGGGAGCAGACCCTGGCCACACCTTGATCTCAGACTTGCGGCTCCAGAACTGTGGGACGACACATTTCTGTCGTTCAAGCTGCCCGGTTCGTGCTACTTCATCCCGTCCGCCCTGGGACACTGACACAGGGAGTTAATTCACCGAGCGTGGGGGACACAAGCGTCTGTTCAAATACTGCCTTGAACAAGGGGTCACGTTGTGCCCCATGATCTGTTCTCGTTTATGAAATAGTTACACAGCCATCGAAATTCTGAAAAACTGAGCATGTTCTCAGAACTCAAAGATTTGCTTGCTAAGAACTTGTCTGGCAAAATAAAGAATCGCTTTGTCGACCAAATTTATAGATTTCTTTGATCTGTATTGTCACTGATTTGGTTTGCTCAGAAACAAGAAACATGTGAATTTAAATGTCATGATATTAAAAAAACAAAAAGCATTAGGTTAGCTCCTCTCCCAGGACTGAGTTGTGACCGTCGTCCTGTCCTATCTGCCTGTGTGATGCCGGCGCCCGCTGTCCAGTGTTGAAAGCGTCCCTCTGCCAGGGGAAGTCTGTGTGGGGAGATGGTGGCAGTCACAATGCTCTCCATTGTCAACCTGTGCTGATGCCTGGGGTGGAAAATATGATGGCATTGACTCTGGCTGCAGTTTGGGACTATTTTTAGCAGCGGGACTGGCCAGCACAAGGCCCTGGGGGCAGTCTCCATGTAGGGCAGGTTGTGGGGGTGTAGGTAGGGGTGAGGCCTCCCTGGGAAGCCCTCCAGCGAAGCTGCAGAAGAAAGAGCACCCACTTGCTGGCACCTTCCTTTGCAGCTTGAATCCATGTGAGCATCCCCTGTGCGGGCTGAGTCATCTCCCCACTGTGCTTGGGAGACACCTGGAAGGATGTTGAAAAGGGAAGTGAACACAGTGGTTTGGACCCTGTCCTGCTCTGATTCCACAGGGCAGGTGGCCCAAACCGTGGGAAGGACAGTTCTGCCCCGTCTAGTACTGGGCTCTGACTCCGTAGGAGGCCTGATGGCCACGGGGAGGGGCTGGAGGAAGCGTGTTGGAATCTGGCTTTGCACAATTGCCCACGCAGGGGGACGATGCCACGCTTCCTTTGAGGGGTTCTTGTGAAGGTTAAATGAGGACATGGACCCACAGTGTTGAGCCTATGAGAAGTGACCAGCTGTCTTTTGCCTTTTTGCTGGTGGCCGTGGTCCCCTGGCTGGCATCAGGCTTTGGGGGGGGTGGGGTGGAACTGTCCCCAGGCTTGGGGCTCAGCATCCCTCCCCTTGTGCAAGCTGCCCTCTCCCAGTGGGTGTGGACCCACTTGTGGCTGGCCCTCCTTCCTCGTTTCCTGGCCTGGAGAAGACCTGTGTCAGTACGCGAAGCAGTTAGAGGAGGTGGCCCTTGGCAAAGAAACCCAAGTGCCAAGACTCATAACCACTTTCGGAGTCACCTTCACAGAGGACCTTGGCCCAAACCACCTAAGGAGCACAGACTGTTTGCCCTGAGGGGTTCAAGGTCATCTGGCTTGATGTTTGTCAAAGTGTGTCTCCTGGAAAAAGAAGTGAAATGGACTGCAGGACTTCTCAGGGCCTTCACTCTGCTCACGTGCTCAGGTAGTCAATAACAGGGGCCTGGGGACAGCATTTCCCGGGTGTATTTGACATCAACTTTTTTCTTTAAAGTCAGGTCTATTGAGATATAATTGACATACAGTGAAACTCATTCTTTCTAGTGTACAGTTCTATGAGTTTTGATTGATGCACACAGTTGTGTTATCACCGCCATAATCAAGACATGGAACATAACTCTCACCCCCAAAACGCCCCCATCCCCCTTTGCAGTCAAGCTCCTCCTCCCACCCCAGCCCCTGGCAACCACTGATTGGTTCCCAGCCTCTACCATTTTGCCTTTTCCAGAATGTCATCTCACTGGCATCATGCTGTACGGAGCTTTTTTTTTTTTTTGAGGAAGATTAGCCCTGAGCTAACATCTACTGCCAATCCTCCTCTTTTTGCTGAGGAAGACTGGCCCTGAGCTAACATCCACGCCCATCTTCCTCTACTTTATATGTGGGATGCCTACCACAGCATGGCTTGATAAGCGGTGCCATGTCTGCACCTGGGATCTGAACTGGCGAACCCCAGGCCGCCGAAGTGGAACGTATGCACTTAACCGCTGAGCCACTGGGTCGGCCCCTGTATGGAGATTTTTGAGTCTGGCTTCTTTCACGTGGCATGCTTTGAGCTTCCTCCATGTAGCTGTGCGTACCCATAGCTTGTTCCTCTGTTGCTGAACAATACCCGTTGGTGGTGGTACCATAGTTTGTCTATCCATCTAGCAGCTGAGGGACATTTGGGTTGTCTCGAGTTTGGGGTGATTATAAATAAAGCTGGTACAAACATTTGTATACAAGTTTTGACGTAAACATTGGTTTTCATTTCTTGGGTAAATACTTAGGATTAGAATTGCTGGGTCATTTGATAAGCATATGTTTAACTTTATAAGAAGCGACCAATCCGTTTTCCGCAGTGGCTGTGCAATTGTGCATTCTTATCAGTGACTTAGGCAGGCTGCATTTGCTCCAAGTCCTCACCAGCGCTGGGTATTGCGAGATTCCTATTATTATCATTGCCATTCTAGTGGGTGTGTGGTAGTAACTCATTGTGATCTTAAATTGCATTCCTCTAATGATTAATGATCTGGCATCTTTTCATGGGCTTCTTTGCTATCCATCTATCTTTTTTGGCAGCTTTTAATTTGGCTGGAGTATTTCATAGGAAATGCTTTGCTGACCCAATCTCTTCATTTTAAAGATGAAGAGGAAAGTCAGGACCAGGGAGGTTATGGGACGTGCCTGGAGTTGCTCCGCAGCAGCAGAGCTGGAACAAGAACTTGCATTCGACTCCGGCAGGAGGCTGTCTTCCTTGCATAGCGATGTACAGAGAGGAAGAATAAACCCAAAGTGACTGAGCAGGATTTCTCTTTCTCCTCAACTCCAAATATGAAATTTTGAGTTAGCTCAAAAGCACGTGAGCTTTTCTGGGACTTCGGGTTAAACATAGTAGATTGGACATAGGCATTTGTTTCTGCTCTTTTGAAAAATCCTCTGAAACATCAGCACTGGAAAAGCGAGAGGTAAAAACTCACAAAAACAAAGAGAACAGGAGAAGAGACAATAGTCAAGAGGTGTCTGCAGAAATGGTCATGGACAGGCGTAACTGCCGGTGACAGACAACGCTAGTGGCCTCTCCAATACCCTTTTCCCCCTCTTCCTTACTAACAGAACCCCAATTTTGGTTGGGGCAGCAATGTGCTCAGTCACCTTGGTCCCCAGAGCCTCTGGTCCCTAAGGACGTCCGCGTGATCCCGTGTAAGTGAACGTCGGCTGGAGACCCGGGAAGATGCTGTTCCTGACTTTGGGGCCACTCCTTCTCCCCCAGTGTTTCTTTTTCTTCTCCTTCTGGCTACTTGGAACATGGACATGCGGCTGGAGGTGGAGTGGCTGTTTTGGGGCCATGAGGATGAAAGCCACGTGATAAAGATGGCAGAGCAGAAGAAAGAAGGAACTTCGTTCAGTGACATCCTCGTGGGGCTGCTGTAATAGCCGTGGATTGCTTATTTTTGGTAAGAAAATCAAAATGCCGTTTGCTTAAGCCGTTACATGGGTTCTGTTACATGCGGCCAAATGTCATCCGTAAGTGAGGTATTTGCACAGCAGAGCTGAAAACATGGAAGCAAAACTATTTGCTAAAATGGTACAAACTCACACAAGCAACTTGCATTGCCGAACTCCAGAACGGCTGGGGAACTGGGGACACCAGGGGTCTCTGCAGGTGGGAGGGAGGGGTTGGCTGAACACTGTGGAATTGAAACACTGAAAGTATGTCCTAAGAAAGACTTAAACCCTAGGATTTCCTCCCTCGTTCCACAGAGCCATCCAACACTTCCACCCTCACTGAAGAGAACTGAGGACGTACACGCTACTGAGAAATTAAAACAGACAGGCTCTGGACTTGGTGACTCAAAGAAAAGCAGGAAGAAGAAAAAGTTATTGAAGAAATAACACAAGAAAATTTACCAGAGGGGCCAGCTCAGTGGCCTAGTGGGTTAGGTGCACGTGCTCCACTTCAGCAGCCACGGGTTTGCAGGTTCAGATCCTGGGTGCGGACCTACACACTGCTCATCAAACCAAGCTGTGGCGGCGTCCCAAATACAAAATGGAGGAAGATCGGCACAGATGTTAGCTCAGCACCAATCTTCCTCACCAAAAAAAAAAAAAAAATATATATATATATATATATATAAATTTACCAGAACTGCAGGACATGAGTTTCCTGATTGAAAGAGGTAACCAATTTTCCAAATAACAAATGAAAAAAGTACATCATCTTGACATTTCAAAACACTGAGGGTTAAAAAAAAAGATCCTATAATATTCGTAGAAGAAAAACAATGGAATAAGTTCAAATGACCAGAATTTCTCAAAAGTAATACTGGAAAGTAGAAAATAATGGAGCAATACCTTCAAAATTCTTTTAAAACGTTTTACCTGGAATTCCTTGCCTATACAAATTATCAATCAAAGCGGGGAACAAAGATGTTTGAGGATACGTAAGTTTAAAAATTGTACCTCTCATACGTCCTTTCTCAGGAAGCTATGGGGGATATGATTCACGAGAGCAAGGAAGTAAACGGAGAAAGAGAAAGAGGTGGGACACAGGACACACTATATCTAGTGCAGAAAAATACAGAGAGTTTCACTGACGTAAAAGAAATTCTCAGGAGGGAGCTGTGCCATGAGCCGAGAGCTCAACCAGTCCAGACACAAACAGGACAGAGGGCTCCAGATACATCCAGGGGAAAAACAAACAAACAAAACGAAAAATGAATGATTCCCTGGTGTGTGTAGCTTTGTTGAGAGGACTTTTTAAGCTCGGTCAGATAATTTTGGGGAATAATTGGTCAGTAACATATAAAAAATTATGTATATGAAAAAGTGAGGCAACAGTTAACTCCAGGAAAAACAAAAAGTTGCACAAGCAAGAAAAGGAAATCTCAGTGCCCCCAGTGGCTTAGTTGCCACAACGGTCATGGAGTCATAATGACGTCAACATGAAACATTGATTTGGTCAAAGATTGTGATCTAAGGAAATTGTGAGGATGGTGGGTAGGATGGAAGAGGCTGAGAGTGCGTTGGGGATGGTGGTGGAAGTGACCTAAAAAAACCAAGAGAGAAGAGGGTAGTCATGTTGGCTAAAAATGTGAAGGTAAAGATAAAAAAATAATAATAAAGAGACGTGAAAGCAGGTGGCTGAAGGGAGAGGGAGCTGGAGGTGGGAAAGGGCACTGCAACAGCCACCGTTTGTTAACACAAGCCTTGCAACGCTATTTGACTTTTTAAACAACGTTATAAAAATTAAATCTAAAAAGGAAGAAAGAATAATCTGGTAAAAGTTATATATGCTCCGTTTCAGAGAAAATCAGCTCAAGCACATCCAGGCACTCTCTCTGGGCTGATTTTAGAAACCCGAGCCCAGGTGTGTGGATCTCAAGGCAGCCCCCCTACATTGCCTGGGATGCTCCTTTTTGCTGTGTCCACTGGCTGCAATGGCCCTGGTCGCTTAGCCAGCTGACATCTGAGCACAGGCTTATGTGACTAGGTCAGAATCACCTCCTGCCTTTGGCATATTTTTGGGTTGGTACTAGTGGATTTACTGCTGGGCAGCCAGCCACCAATTAACAAGCAGGAGGTTCCTCCATATTGGAAACACAGACGTGGGGAAAATGGAAACTGTCCATCCAACACTTTTCTCCTTTCCCTTACTGTCTTCTTCAGAGTCTTTTTGTTTTCTCTCCCTGTGGAACCCAAAGGCTGGTGTTCAAAATAGCAAAGGAGCTCGGGAGCTGTCTCCCGCCATACAAGGGGGTTTTGCTCATCGTTTCCTGTCCCGTTCAAACTCTCCAATGCGCCTCCTTTGTACTTTGCATGGGGTTTCTCCTGCAGCCAGGGCCCCCTGCTGCCCCAGGGGAGAAGGTGGGAGGGAAGGGGTCGCTTGCTCCCCAGCAGGCTCACGCCTCTGTTCAGGCCACGAGGTCACATCTGATTTTGTGTCCAGCTCCGAGAAGTCAGAGCTGAGCTGTTTACCCTCTGTATTAGTTTCCTGTGGCTGCCGACAAATTATCCAACCCAGGCAGCTTCAACAACAAAGACCTATTTTCTCACCGTTCTGGAGGCTGGAAGTCCAAAGTCAAGGTGTTGGCAGGGTTGGTTCCTTCTGAAGGCCCTGGGGAGGAGCCTTCCATGCCTCTGTCCTAGCTTCTGGTGGTTGACGGCAATGCTTGGCTTGTAGCTGGCTGACTGATCTCTGCCTCCGTCTCCCCATGCCCTTCTCCCTGTGTGTCTCTTCAAGTCGTCTTCCCTCTGTGTGTGTCTATATCCAAATTTCCCTTTTCTTTCAAGGACAACAGTCATACTGGATTTAAGGCCCACCCTGATTTCGATGACCTCATCTTAACTTGATTACATCTGCAAAGACCCTACTTCCAAATAAGGTCACATTCACGGATACCAACGGTTAGGAGATGGACGCATCCTTTGGGAATACACAATTCAACACCCTCCTCGCTGGCTCCATCCTCATGGCTGCCGAGGACTTCCTCTCCCTGAAAAACGCCTTCCTTCAACATGCTGCCCCCAGAAACTACCCTCCTGTCAACTGTCCCTCTTGGGACAAAACTTCTTGAAAAAGTCCTTTTCGTCTCTGCTTTCCCATCAGCACCACCCACCCATCCCACGCCTTCTCCAGGATCCTGAGGACTTCTTATCACGTTTGGGCCTTCTCACATGCTGTGGCTCTTGAGATAGTTGTCAAGGCTAAACCCTGTTCCTCCAGCTTCGCTTACACTCCTGCTCGCTGTGCCCACGTCGCACCTGGCACACCGCCCATGCTCAAGGCGGCCCCTCCCGTGGATGGCCTCCATCTTGAGGACAGGCAGCTGTGACCTCTGGAGTGTTCTCCCCGGGGTGGATCAGATCACAGAGAACCTGAGCTAGGTTACCCAGCGCGGACGAGTCCTTCCAGAGCCATTATCTGGGGTGGAGGCTCCACCGAGTCAGAGGTCACCACCATTCTCAAAAGGATGCCTGGGGGTCTCCATTTGAGCTTTGCTTCCAGGGCCAGCTTAAGAACAACGCTCCTGACCACGGGACTCATTGCTAAAGAGTTCCACCCTGTTTTCGGTGGTGCTTTTAGAGTCACCATCTGGCTAGATCACCCACTTTCCTTGGCTTGGAACAGCTTTTGTCTCCTGCCCAAATCTGCTGCACGCTCCGAGGACAGAGGGCAGACCAGTGTGCTGAAGGCCGAGAAGGGGCCTCAGAGTGGACGGATGCTGGCAGGTCACCTGATCTTTCGATACCTTGGCTGTCTCGTCTGGAAAGTGGGGATGACGATGCCTTTCCCACTGGTTGACCACAGGAATGAAATGAAATATGACAAACGAAGTGCTTAGGTGTGGGGCACCGCGCACAATAACAGCCCAATAAACAGTAACTGTGATTATTAATTAAATTTAGTTTTCCATCAGCAGTGGCCTCCTGAGGGGCCCTGGGAGCTCTGTGGTGCGTGTTCAGGGTCACTTTGTGAGTCAGCCGGCACACCTGCAATTACTCACCTCCTGCAGGGGCTACTCTGGGGCCAGGCTGCTCCTCCCTGGCCTGTGACCACGGGCTGCCCCGGGAGAGTGAAGACAAACAGGTTGGCGCTGTCGGCCAGGCTCGGCCAGGTCTTTTCGGGAGGTCCTCGCTGCAGCCGGGACCTGTGAGGAGCTGGGCAGTTTGCAGGCTGCGGGCCCAGCCCCCGACAACTTCCTGGTGTGAGGGGCTTCGGCCACGGGGTCAAGGCAAAGAGCTTAGAATCAGAAGCGGAAGACCTGGGCTGGGCAGCGGGGGCAGCCAGGTCACACGTGGGGCCTCGTCTCCCCGTCTTCCCCTCCGTCCTCCTCCCACGCCCGGGGCTGGGGCGTCAGGTGCCATGCGCCACCGGAAAGGTCTCAGTGGGCCCTCGTCTCTGTTGTCTCCCTCCCCTGTGGGCATCTCTGCCTCCTGGTTCTCTCTGCTCCAGGAGACAAGTGGGTGACACATGGACTCACATTCACCCAGGGCTCAGGGTTTGGTGAACTTTTCCCCCTGTGAATACTGCACTTGTTTTACTGCTGTAAAACACACACAACATAAAATTGACCATTTTAACCATTTTTAAGTGTATACAGTTCAGTGGCCTTAAGTACGCTCACATTGTTGTGCAACCATCACCACCATCCGTCTCCAGGATTTTTCCATCTTTCCAAACTGAAACTCTGTCCCCATGAAGCGCTGACTCCCCAGCCCCCCCCCAGCCCCTGGCACGTACCTCTCTGCTTTCTGACTCCTCTAGGGACCTCACGTAAGTGGAGTCATGCAGAGTTTGTCCTTTTGTCACTGACTTGTTTCACTTAAGGCTCCTCCAAGCTGTAGCATGTGTCAGAAAGCCCTTCCTTTCTAAGGCTGAGTAATATTCCATTGTACCGATAATCCACGTTTTCTTCATCCAGTCATTGTTGATGGATGCCTGGGTCACTTCCAGCCCTTGGTTATTGTGAATAAGACTGCTAGGAACACGGGCGTGCAAATATCTGTTTGAGCCCCTGCTTTCAGTTCTTTTGGGTACATGCCCAGAAGTGGAGTTGCTGGATCATATGTTAATTCCATGTTTAATTTTTTGAGAAATCGTGAATGTTGCATTTTAAAGCAGAGATTTCAGAATGCAGCGTCAAAAGTAAGCCATGTCGGGCAGAATGGAAAAAAGTGCTGGGATCTCCTCAATCCAGACAGACTGGGGCTGGAGTTCCAGCTCTCCGTGATCGTGGCCGAGCTATTTCACTTTTCTGAGCCTCGATTTCCTCATCTGTAAATGAGAGTAACACCATTCGCCTCAAGGTCCACGTGGTTTTGAGAAGGTTTAACTTCTGAGGAAAGTGTCAAGGGTTGGTGGCTTCGTTTGGGGGTGGGCAAGCCGTGCTCTGCGCCTGTTTTTGTACCACTGAGAGCCAGGACTGCTTTCACATCTTTTAAGGATTATAAAAAAACAAAGATGAACGGGCAACAGAGACCATACGTAACCTGTAAAGCCTAAAACGTTTACTCTCCAGCCCTTTACAGGAAAAAACTTGTGTCACCCCATTTAGAGAATGGGCTCTGAAGTCAGAATGCTCCAGTTCAAGGACAAGCCATGTGACCTTGACCAAGTTACTCCACCTCTGCCTCCTCATCTGTCAAATGGGGATAATCACCCCCCACCTGGCTTATTGTCTAATCTCCATCAACTCCCCGCTCAACAGCACCACACTTGACTCCTTCTAGAACATTCTATATGCACGTCTCCTGTTTTTTTGAGGTCTGTCTCTCCATCTAGGATGTAAGGCTCATAAAGGCATGGATTTTATATGCTTTGTTCGATGATGCATCCCCAGGGTTTAAGCACAGCACTTCACAGAGAGCAGGACTCAGTAAATGTTTGCTGAATAAATTCTGATCCCAATGGGTTATTTGAAAACAAAATGAGTTAATACTCAAAAGACATTAGGACGGTGCTGGGACTGGTGAGCGCCCAGAGAGTCAGCGCCAAGGTGACATGAGACCCCTACGCACATAGGGGGCCTTCCCACTGGGCTGGTTCTCAGGGGCGTCGGCTGGGGGCGCCCCCTTGGCCCAATGCAATTTGGTGGAAAAAATAGTAGGAAACAGTAGAAAAAGCCCGCGTGCCTCCTGGGGGCTGACACATGGGGTGTGGTGGCAGCAGGCGGCGGACCAGCCCGGTGATCCAAGGCAAACACGGTCAGCTTTCTGGGGACCTGCCCGACTGGTCCCCACACCTTCCTGAGCATCACCCAGGAGCTTGCCAAGGGCGGCGAAATGGCAGGTCCTTTTTGCTGCGGTGCGTCCGGGGAGTTGAAGACACCCTCTGCAGCAGCCCATTTCTGCTGAGTTGACAAACGCACCAGCTCCATCCTCTCGTGTGACCCGATGGCAACCCACAGGGAAGGATTATGCCCATTTTATAGATGAAGGCGCTGAGGCTCCCAGAGGCCAAATGCCTCACTCTGGCTCATGCTTACTACGTTGTAACAGTGTAACAGTAATATTGCCAGGATCCCATCCCAGGAAGGTGTAGAACCAGTTCTTCCACTGCACAGAGAGCGGGCGCACTGGAGATGTGCACGGGAAGGGGGATGTCAGAATCACTGACGTTCTGGAGAAGAGGTAGGGAAGACAGACCATCTCTCCTGAAAGAACCAACAGTGGCTCTGCTCGAGCCCAGGTCCGAGGCTGGGGACCGGGAGGGGAGGTCCCAGGTCTGCGTTCATCCTGCAAAGAGGCACAGACTCTGCTCGATTGCCTGCAGCTGAAAACCTGGAGGACAACGTGCTCTGGCTTACGGGAGGTCCTCCACCCTGCCCCTAAGGACCGTTCCCCCAGGGACAGAAGGCTTCAGGGTTCAAACCCCAAAGACAATGAGATCTCTATGACCTTTCACCTTGGCCACTCGGGGGGTGGGGGTTGACTCAACCTCCCAAACGTGCTGACCTGATTTTTGTCACGCAGCCCAGTTCATTGTTTGTGGTTCTCTCTGGGGCAGGCTGTGCTCCCAGCACAAAGGCAGCCAGGTTGGGGGGTGGAGAAGGAGGAGGGTGGAGGAGCAAGTACAGGTGGCTTTGTTGACTGATCAGTAAACCGATGTCATGGGACAAGTGTCTCCCTCAACAGGAAATGCAGGTCCGGTGTCATAGCTGAAGTTCAAGAACGCCGACAATCCGCTAAGACAGGCTAACAGAATAGCCTCTGGGTTCCAAGGCCGTGAAGGAGGCGGGTGGGAGAGGCCCCACTGCCGGGTCAGAGAAACGCTCCTCACCCAGGTCCAACAGCGGCACAGAAAAGGAAAGTGAAATTGTCTGCGGGAGACAAAAGGAAAGCCCTGTGGACAGGAGCCCCAGGCCCTGCTACTTTCCCCACCAGCTCAGGGGAGAGACGAGGTTGCTGGGATGAACAGCTGGGAAAGGAGGAACAAGGACGAGGCTGACTCGACGTGCCCCGAGCATCATCTCCGCATTCACCATGTTGTCACATCTAGATGATACAAACGCATCGCGACCGCAGACTTTCCCCTCGGTCATCTGGTAAGGCAGGTAAAATGGGGACTATGATCCTTCTTTGCAGGTGAGGAATTGTAAACCTGCTCCAACCTGCCTCACCCTCAAACGTGTTTCCGGGTAAATAAGCCACGGAGGATACAAGACATCTTTGCAAACTGATGACTTGGAAAGAAAGAAGAGAAACTCCATTTTAAAAAACTAGTGTTCATGCGGGTCCGGCAGGGACTCAGTCCTGTAGGTGCGTTATCTCAAGCAATCCTCCCCAAACCCCCTGAGCTGGGGGCTTCAATGTGGAGAAGAGGCAGAGGACAGAGAAGAAAGATGCTCTTGTGGGCAGTCAGAGGCAGAGAGGGGACCACAAGGGACTCTGTCTGAAGCTAAGGTCGCTACACCTACTGTTGGGAGAAGTTGAAATATGGGCGACTTCTGACTTGCTTTTGGATTCTGAGACCCAGCTACCACCGTGTCAAGAGGTGGTGTGACAGAGTCACAGCTGTGGCATGTGGTGGAGATATGCCCTGGGCCAGCAGCTGTTGCTAGTCTCAGAACAATGGCCTCGTTATTCTGCTCCGAAGGTTTGCTCGCAGTGGAGACTGACTGCCAGCAATCACACCTGTTCATGATTGACCTGGTCATGGCGAGCCCGGCTCAAGGAGCTGGACGGTGACAGGAACCCTAGGTCCCCCTAATGCCACCTCGGAGGAAGCCCAGCCCATGGTCTCTGTGGCTTGGGGAACATGAGCTAACTTGGAAGTCACTGGGAGGTCCAGGTAGGACCAGGCACGGCACTCAGATGCTCCCTCTGCCCGAGCCCGAGTCCAGAGTGAGGCTTTGTACAAGGAGGGTGGCCGGGAGAGAAGAGGAAGAGAAAGGCAGGCAGGGATTCCAGTGAAAGAGAAGGAAGGGCCCACCGGCCGCCATGCATGCCTGCCCTCTTGGACCATCTGGAAAGAATGAAGATTGTGCTGCTTTCATGCCCCGTGCAGCCAGGCACGCCAGGGACAGTGAGGAGAGAGGAAGGGCGTACGTTTATGGATGGGCAGTCTTCTTTGAGGGACTTGCTGCCTCCTGAGATGGGTCTCTTCAACTCTCCCTCCTCCTCTGGGACCCCAGGAGGTGAGTGATTGTCAAATCTCAGCCTCCTCTCTCAGATCTGCGCCAATCTGCCCTCTCCTCTTTTCTCCCTGCTGCTGTTCAGGCCGCCCTGCTCTCTCTCAACAGGACCGTTGCTTTGGATAACTTGGCTCCTCGGCTCTCATCACTCCATCGTCCAGGTTCCATTCTTGGCTCAGATCTCTGCAAGTTACTTAAATTCCAGCTTATGCCTCAGTTTCCTCTTTGGGTGGTTCTGAGGCTTGAGTGAGGTAGTATGTGCCAAGGGCTTCAAGCAGAGCCCCGCACACAGTAAGTGCCAAATGCCTGTCGGCCGTTTTTAGGATTGCCGTTGTTTTCCCTGACAGACCGGAGCCAGCCAGCTGTTTACAAATGTATCTAATCTTGTCACCTTCTGCTTTTAAATCCATAAAGGAGAATTGTTCTTCAAATGGTGCTGCAAAAGGACCAGGTTAGATCTCCCCTGATAACCTACACCGAAAATGTCTGTGGATGTGAGAGAGAGGTCAGAATCAAAATGACTTCAAAAAACATGGAGAGAAAAATATTTAATTGATCTCAGCTCTGGGAAGGAATTACTGGCATCAAATTAACAGAGGGAACTGTCGACGAAAATAATTCATAACCAATCTATAAATGAAAATTTGGGTGAGTTTATTCTGAGCTTAAATCTGAGGATTATAACCCGGGGCCTTTCTTCCTGAAGGAAGAAAGGGCACCAAAGAAGTGGGGTGTACAGAGAGGTTATATACCCCCAGAGAGGATGTTTCACATAGGATTGAAATATCCCTTTTACAATAGTCGTGAGACTGCTCTGTCTGCGCAGCGATTGATGGAAATAGCAGGTAGGTCTTCTGTCTCAGTGAACACAGCAGGGTGGCAGTCTGTTGTCTCCAGCTGGGTGGTCACAGGTGAGCTGGGTGGTCAAAGGTGAGTGCAGCAATCAGTTCCTAGCCGAAGGAAAGATGCTTATCCCTAAGGAAATGCCAATGTGGGAGGGGGAAGGAAGTTGCACCTTTATCTCAAGGGCCTTTGTTCTGGCCATAGGAAATGTCTAAGCAGATATACAATGTGCGCTCAACAGCCAGTCAGGTCCTTTTGGAAAAAACAAAGTCAGGTCGAATTAGGTTTATACCAAATGGCTTCCTCATATACTCCAATATATCCTATTGCTTGCCATTTTTATTTGTCAGAATCATAAACGAAGATAGGAGTACGTCCACATAAAATAAAAATCTTCTGGAATAAAAATAACACAAAGCAAAAATAAATGGTACATGTTGCAAAAACATCAGCATAAATATGGCGGGCAAAGGTTGGAACTCCTTGATGGATGGAAGAGCTCTTGGCAACTAATAGGAAAAATACATGCCACTGGAAAACAGTCAAAGAGCGTGTAAGGACGATTTGAACATTAAACGTTAAGGTCGAAGAACTCAGAGCAACAAGGGTGATGTTTACACGTTCCAGTGGCTGAGCTGCATGATTTGCATATCATACTTCATTCATTCTTCACAAGGGCTCCACGAGGTGGGCTTCAGCCCAACTCTCTGTTTGCCAATGGGCACAGAACCTCAGAGGGGTCACAGAGTTGTCCCCAAGGTGGCAGGTTATAGTTGACAGAGCCAAGATTTGAGCCCACCTTGGATTCTGAAGACTCAACCTACTGCGGTATAAATAAACTTTAAAAAATAAGCTAATTTTTAAAAACTCAATCTCACTAACAGTCGAAGAAATCAAATCAAAACAATAAAGAAGCAGAAGCAGCCTCTTCAGCTGTCAGACCAGCGTACTCTTTGAATGATGATGCTTCATTTCAGTGAAGTTGGGGGTGGGGCAGGCACGCCTGCACTCTGGTCCTCGAAAGCAAATTGTACAACGTGTTAGAAAGCAATTTTGAAACATGTAGGAAGAGCCTCAAAAAATGTTCTTACTCTTTGCCCTAGAGATTTCACTGCTAGAAATGCACGATAAGGAAGTGGAGATATGATCAAAGATTGTGAGCGAGAAGGCTTATTATAATATTATTTAAATACAAATAAGGTTGCAAACAACCTAAATATTCTCAAACCAAAGATGGATGAAATAAATCATGGTGCTTCCATAGAGACATATTCCATAGAGGACCCATGAAAAAGCACAGTTTGGAAGAACTTGGAAAATGCCAGCAAAATCTTAGAAGCAGACAGACGGTGCCGAGATTCAGGAAGGAAGACATTTACACTGGGTTTTGAGGAATAAGGGGGAATTTCCCAAGCAAAGGTGGAGGTAAGGACGCTGCAGACAGAATTCAAGGTGAGCAAGGACTGGAGGGTTGAGAAACCCTGGTGTTCTGGGGCGGGGGTGGGGGGAGTCTCAGGGGGGGCAGCTGCCCAGGGCAGTGGTGGAAGGTGAGCATGGGTAGAATTGGTTAGGCCAGGCATGGAAGGGGCTCAAGAACCAACGAGACTTTGAGGTAGGAAGGAAATATTGAAGAGGCTTTTTACTACCCCCCCATTATAAAATAACAAATTCTGAAAGTAGACAATTTGGAAAATATAGAATGTAATAAATAGGAAGATACCGACTGCTCCCATCTTACTATCACACTGGAAGAACGTGCTGGCAACACTCTGTTCTAGGATGTAGTTGAATGGCAGATATTCTACAAAAAAAAAAATTGTTGGAGATTTTAATATATTATAATGTCAATAATTCTTTATGATTCTGTCTCCGCCTAGACTAGAGTATAGACATCTATACTTGGGGGCTGTGTCATATTGAACTTTAAACTTCAAGTTCAAGCATGATTCCTGCTAAATCATGTTGTGTGGATGGATGGATGGATGGATGGACGGGTGGATGGATAGGTGGACAGATGGGTGGATGGATGGGAGGATGGGTGAATGGATGAGTGGATGGATGGGTGGATGGACGGGTGGACGGATGGGTGGATGGGTGGATGGGCGAATGGACAGGTGGACAGATGGGTGGATGGATGGGTGGATGGATGGGTGGAAGGGTGAATGGATGAGTGGATGGATGGGTGAATGGATGGGTGGATGGGTGGGGTGAATAGATAGGTAGGATTTTCCTCTGTGAAGTCGTCTTTACACAATCCCAGGTACCCCCTCTATGAGAGGGGTGACCTGGTGGAAAGGACTCAGGAGCAGGATGGCTCTGCCAGCCACCCCATGGACAGCTTGGTTAAGGTGTTTCACCTCTCTGAGCCTCAGTTTCCTCATCCTGAACATGGTGAGAGACTGCATATACAGACATGGGGACCCACTCAGAAGGCCAAAATTGACATAAAGATTGTTTTAAGCCAAAGACATTTGAGGTTCAACAGATGCAGAAAAAAACCCTCCTCAGAGCTTCCTTATTCAATGAAAAGCAGCAACTTCTGGGAAACGAGGCTGCCATAAATCCCTTCTCTAGGGGACTTTTACAGCCCTGAAGAAGAGAGAAAGACCACTTACACCTGTTTAAACAAACATCATCCCAAATTTTCTCCTACCTGTTCTCCTAAAACTCATTTGTCTTTTCTAAAGGAACCTATTTATTTTTCCCATAGAAAAAGAAGCCCATAGAAGCCATTTCTTCCTCCTCCCTTTTTCCTGCTAAGTTAGGTATAGAAGACTTTAACTTTAACCATTGAATGACCCAGCTACTTCTTTTGTTGGCTCCCATATGCATACAAAATAAAACTTTTTCTCCTGTTAATGGCTTTTATCACTTTAATTTGCACACCCCTGTAACAGAACATAACTGGGGGTAGAGGAAAGTTTTTCCCTCCCCTGCATAGATAATGGCCAGACCACATACGACAAGAGAATGACCTACAACCTCTGCAGCCCAGAATGCTCAGGACTTGGTCAGTGAGTGCCAGCTTCCCTAATTTTTATCCTTGCTTCTAGTTTAGGAGCAATCAGAGAAAGTCAGATATGCTTGCCTCACCAAGCACATAGGATGCCCCACTTCTAGTGAGCATGCTCCAGCTTCCCCACAATTACAGCCACCCAGGGCACAGCTGAGCCTCCCTTTTGTCCACTCTGAAGCTTTCCCAGTCTCTTGCCTGCCTTTGAGTCTCTGCCAGACTCAAGTGTGAGCCCCTTTTCCAGCCAGCTCTGAACAGACAGCCTTTGCTTGTTCTCACTGGCTGGTCTTCATTTATTCCCACAATGGGGATCACGCATGTCAGGCTTCACATGTCAGGCTCCTGACAGCAACCGCTGTCCTGCTTTGGCGCCAAGACTTTTGGAAGGCGCCTCTTCTGCCCCATGCACACGTCTGACAAACTGGAGGAGCTTTGGCAGATAGAACAATTATTGAGGATGGTATTTCCAGGAGTGGCTGGTCAACAGAGAGACCGTGAAGAGCGAGGATGAGAAGGCTCTGCACTTGGGAGCAGAAAGAAGCCAGCAAAAGGGCAGCTTTGACACACTCAGGCTCTGGATTCAGAGCTGGGCTCCAATCCCAGCCGTGCCAATCTATAACCCTCGCCAGGCACTTCGCTCGTCTCTAAAACGGGCCTTGTATGAGTGCCCGCCGCCCAGGGTCCACGTGGACCTGGAGGAGAACTGGGGCCAGGGCTGGGCCCAGCCCCAACGCGGGCCGAGTAAAGGCATGCAGTTGTGCTCTTGCAGGTCCGGCAGATGGTCCCTCATCCATCGTCCCCCCCGGACAAGGCTGTGGCTCCAGGCTAGGGCCAAGTTTGGGAAACACATTTCGACAGCGCCATCCTGAGGCTAAGTGGGTGCTGCTGAGCAGCGAGTATCAATAGCGCTGATCTGCCCACATCGTGGAAGGAAGGAAGCTGCCCGCTCCGGCCCGAGGGATGAGAGATGACGTAAGGGACACGAAGTGGAGAACGTCCCTGGAAAGCTCAGGACGTGCTGGGAGGGGCTGCAGTGGAAGATCCCTGAGCAAGAGGCACGCTCTCGCTGGCTTCGTGGCTTTCTTGGGACGGCCGAGGTTTAGACACCCCTGTGCCCGTGGCCTGGCCAGACGCAAACCTCTGGACCTCAGCCTCGCCTTCCGTGACAGGAGGGGATAACCTGTGCTCTGCCTCCCTCAGATGAGCTGGTGGGTGTGGAGTGATGGAAAACCATGGTGTGCAAATGGCAGGCGGATGTAAGATTCTTGTTGAAGCCCAGGCCGGTCCCTCCGCTCTGCGGAGGTGTGGGCGGGGCGTCTCAGAGGCCGAGGGGTGCAGAGGCTTCCCCTGCCCGGTTTTGAGGGGCTCGCATAGACTCTGCCTCCCTCTTGTAGTCCCCTTGCTTTCAGCAGAACTCCGTTTGGGAGAGGCATCTGGTTGACATCGAGTAGTCCCCCTCCATCTGTTATCTGAATTTTTATGCTGCTGGAGCCCCTGGGCAGGGACTGCCAACACTGTATTACAGGTGAGGATGCTCAGGTGTGAGGGGTTTCCTTACCTCGTCTATAACTTCGATGTCAGCGAGGGGGAAACTGGCTTCAAACCTGGAGCCAGAGCGTTCCACCGTCTGGCGTTAGCCCTCGCCTGCCCGTGGATGAAACTGTATCTCTAGAAGATCCACGCTGACCTCGGATGTTCACAGTATGGACGCTGCGTTCGCTTGCTGCTGCAACAAAATACCACAAATGTAGCAGCTTAAAATAGCGCACATTCCTTCTCTTACAGCTCTGGAGGTCAAAAGTCCAAAACGAGCCACAAAGGGGCTAATATCAAGGTGTTGGCAGGGATGGTTCCTTCTGGAAGTTCCAGGGGAGGATCCTTGCCTCCTGCAGCTTCTAGAGGCTCATGGCTGCCTCCTTCCAGTCTCTGCTTCTGCTGTCACATTGCCGTCTTCTAACTGTGACCCTCCCGCCTCCCTCTTAGGACGACCCTTGTGATTCCAACGGGCCCACCTGGAGAATCCAGGAAATTCCCGTCTCCAGATCCCTGATTTCATCCCAGTTGTGAAGTCCCTGTTGCCATGTGAGGTAATGTATTTGCAAGGCCAGGGATGAGGACATGGACATCTTTGCGGGGGGGGGGGGGGGGTGTGTCATTATTCTGTCTACTACTCCCACAAAGTAAGGAGAAAATGACACGACCGACTCTGGGGGTAACTAAAGGAACGGAGGTGCGTCAGTGGAGCGTGGCGTCTGATTGTGCCCATGGGTCTGTGGGATAGCTCTTAAAAAGTGCAAACTTGGGCCAAAATAGTTCCATGCCCACATCATTTGTTGAAAGAGAACATCAACATCTGAATGCAGGAACAAAAATCTTCTAGAACCGAATCCAGCCCAACTGTGTCCTCCCAGGGTGACGGAAAGAATACCCCTCTCTCTCTCTGCATTTTCCACCTGCCGAGGCCGAGGGCCCAGAGTGGATCAGAACGCACGGAGGCGGGAATCCATGGGTTTGGTGCGCCATCGTCCAGGTCCTTGGCTTCCTGAACATCCAGCCTGGTTCGGGTAGAGAATGTGGAGGATGTTGCCAGTGTGCCTGTCGGTGGCCGCTCCCAGACACCTGCTGTCTTAAGGAGACCTGTGGCGGGGCTGTTCTGAGATGGAGCAGGACGGGGTTCTCTCTCCAGGAGCCCCGTTATGGGCCATGGGGAGCAGCGGTCCCGAGCTTGGTAAGAGATGCACAGTTCTCGGTGGACAAAGATGCTGCCGTGGTTCACTTGCCATTGGGGACTTTTTTCTATTAGTAAGGATGCATTTGCCCTGATCCCTTCACACTCTCTAATTTAGAAGGGACAACCCCTCCCAACTTGGGCTGGTGCACATCTCGGGCCAGGAAACGGGACAGTGACGTGACCCTCTGGAAGGACACCAAGCTCACGTCAGGTGCCTTCTGAGGCAGCACCCAGGGACGCAGAGGGAAGAAAGAACAGGGGCGTGAGGAGTCCTGTGGGATGAGCTGCTCCCCAGGAGAATCCAGATGGCTCTCCTGCATTTCAGATCCCTGGGGTGTGGCAATCAATGTCAGCGGTCAGGTAGGAGGCTGCCCTCTTGTTATAAAACCAGAAAGAGTTCATTTTAAATAGTGAAAAGGAAAAAAGGGGGAAGCAGAAATTTCAGAACTTGGACAAAAGCTGCCTCAGCGAGCCCCCTTGTGAATTCCTGTTGCACCAGCTCCTCCCGAGAGGCTGTGCAGACTTAGCGAGGCGATGGTCGGAGCAAGGAAAGTTTCACCCTAATTTCAGTTAATGGAAGAGTCTTGGAGTTATTCTTTAAGACTCCATCTACTTATTCCAGAGTCAGGCGGTCAGGGGGGTAATTCAGCGCCATCCCCGTCTTTAGCTTTGCTGCAGAAATCTGGCACATCTGCCACAGGACCGGCAGTTGGCTGTCCAGGATGTCGCCTCAGACACCAGCTATCATCTCCCCGCCCGGGCTGTCCTGGGGTCTGGGTGTGGCCGCACACTTCACATTCTTGCTCAGCACCTCGGAGAAGGGGGCGCAAGGAGGGAGCCCCAGGAAAGGGCAGGGACCTTCCCCAGGGGACAGGCGACGTCGCCAACCATCTTTTCTTGGCTTGTCCCCCCTTTTTAAAAAGATCATTTAACAACTGGACGTCTTGCCCACATGTCTTCACCTGGCTGGAGTTGAATACGGCTGTCCCATTTCCATGCGGCTTTCCGACACCCCACAGTCCTGCTGGCCCACCCACCCATGGGCCCTTTCACTGGGACCATGAACACATTTCCTTCTTCAAGACAACACGAGAAACTCTTGTTCTCAACTCCGAAATCCAAAATAAACAAATAAGCTTTTCCTGTAACCCATTTGACGGTAAGATCTGACCTGATCTGTGACTCATTTGGTGGCAGTTTCTGACCTGAAATGATTGTAAAAGTGTTATTTGGGCGCCAGCCCCTTGGCGTAATGGTTAAGCTTGTGCTCTCCACTTCAGTGATCCGGGGTTTGCGGGTTTGGATCCCAGGTGTGGACCCACACACCACTCATCAAGCCATGCTGTGACGGTGTCCCACATACAAAATAGAGGAAGACTGGCACAGATGTGAGCTCAGGGCCAATCTTCCTCAAACAAAAAGAGGAAGATTGGCAACAGATGTTAGCTCAGGGCCAATCTTCCTCAAGCAAAAAGAGGAAGATTGGCAACAGATGTTAGCTCAGGGCCAATCTTCCTCAAGCAAAAAGAGGAAGATGGGCAACAGATGTTAGCTTAGGGCCGATCTTCCTCACCAAATACATACATACATACATACATACATACATACATACATACGTTTTATTTGTACCATTTATTGATCCCGCTCAAGGTGAAAATCTACGTATCTTCTGTTGCAGAAATATTAACAGAGCTCTGTGCCAGACCTGCTGGGAAGTGGGGACTGTCCAGGGCGTGGGACAATTTACCTTCCTGAAATCCAAAGATTAGGAAGAGCTCTGCCCCAAGTGTGTGAAGGGGGATGCTCAAGGAAGCTAGCAAAGGCTCACTAGGCGTAAAGCCCAGCCAACCAGCTCTGCTCCCCTGATTTCCATATGTAAACCCCGTCCATCGGTCCCCAGGACAGCCATTAGGTGAGTGACTTCGAGTACCCCCATTTTACAGAAGAGAAAACTGAGATACACAGAGTTAAGTAAGTTGCCCAAGGAGCCAAGGTTCGTGCAAAAATTGGGAGAGGATCCTTTGTCTCGAGCAAGTTGAGACAGAAATGAAGGAAGGGTGGGAACTCGCTGGATTTGCCAGGAGGAAGGTCACGGATGTTAGATTCAGCCAGAGTAAGGCACGAGCCCAGAGGAGAAGTGCACACCTGTGCCCCGGGCAGCTTCGCTCAGCCTCCCTGAGCCCCCGTGCCCTCCGCGTGCAGAGGGCCATCATCAACCCCACGTTTCTGAGGACACAGTCCCTGCGCAGCCCCTGAGAGCAGCCGACACACAGCAGCTCTGCTCCCGGCTTCGGCTCCGCAGGGAGACTGGCCAGCCTGGATCTGACTAGGACGCCTCTTACTGTCACCACTGCATCACTGGCTCTCGTTACCTTTCCCTCTCAGTCCGCCAAGGCCATCTGAAGGTGCCTCTTGGATCTCCTCGGCAAGTTTGCCTCAAAGCATCAAAAACAGCGAGGATGAGACTGGAGCCTCCAGGAGGAGCCATCCCAGCTGATGCCTTAATTTTAGCCCCTTAGGACTCTTTTCGGACTTCTGGCCCCTAGAACGGCAAGAGAATTAATTTCTACTGTTTTAAGCCATGAAATTTGTGGTCTTTGTTACAGTAGCCCCAAGAAAATCACACAGCCCCAGGGTGGGGGGCCGGCTGAGATCTGGGAGGGGTTCAGGGGCTCCACGGCTGTCAGAGGAAACTTGGGGGGCCCGTCAGGCCGTGCCCTCCTCCCCTGGTTATCTTAGGAACTGAGAATATGTGGGCACACTGTGAGGGTGGCCAGGAGAGTCTCTCTCTTTGCTGTTTGTACCTTCCTGTACTGTCTGGATCTTCTACTAATAAATGTCACTATTTTTCAAAATGTCGTTGAGAGGTATCCATGAGCGAGAGTTTGTGTTTCCCTGTTTGGGGTAAAAGGAAAACTTTCACGCCAACCATCTAGTGAATGTTACAGTCAGCAGGCTCTCCTTGCTCCCTCCCTGTGGGGTGGGGAGTGTCACACCCGTGTCCCTCCTGGCTCCTCCCTCCCCGTGCTCCAGCCTCTCCCCTTGGCCTACATCACGCCTCTCCTGCCCGCCTGTCCTGCCCGGACAACCCCTTGCCCCCTCTCGCTTTCCGAAGGTGCGTTGTCCTGACCACAGATGCTTCCCCTCCTAGGCAGAATCTGCGGCCTCCTGGGGGACGATGCGTTGCACGCATCCACTGCCCCCTTCTTCCAGGCCGTGCTGGTGTTCAGGGCTTAGACACATTCCTGTCTCCACAGCCGTTTCATCAAGCAGCTAGTATTACCCCGGCTGTAAAGATAAGAAAACCACGACTCTAGGAGTTTGGAGACTGGCCCAAATCAACACAGCCAGTAGTGGCTGACCAGGTCTTCCCGGGCCTGTCTGACCTCAAGGTCCGCACGCCCAGGTGGACGCTGCCTGCTTTGGAAGATGTCCACAGCCGGCCTGGCGCCACGGGGGCTGTGGGGCCCACTCCACACGCTCCCCACCCATTCCCTGGTTCCCTCAGCTGAGCAGACACCGAGGCGAGAACCTGGCGAAACTGATGCGTGTTGTGCCTTGACAGTGTGCACAGGGTCTGTCCGCGTGGCCTTGCGTCTTAGAAACTGAACTCTGGCGGCGACTCGTCACGGCGAGCCTCCGGTCTCCAGTTCTGCTGCAGTCCAAGACCATTTTTCTCTCCTGTCCTCAGAGTCAGAGGGGGAGGGTGATTGTTCTCTTCCTTCATAATTTTCTGTGGGTTTCTGAGTGCATGTGCACGCATGTCCTTGTGCTCATGTGCACACACTTAGAGACTATAAGTTACCTTGGATCTCACTTTCTTCAGCCAAAAGAGTCTCCATTGTGTGAAAACCTGAAGTAAAAATGATAAAACCTGGCGTACTTGCTGTTTGGGCTCGTAACACGTGTGTGTGTGTGCATGTGTGTACATGTGTCTGTGGTATGTATGTGTGTGAATGCATATGTGTGTGTATTTGTGTGATATGTGCACGTGCGTACATTAAATATGTGTCTTTGGGCTGTTTGATCTCCATTCCCAGGACAGTTCCAGAGCCTTGAAGGACAGGCAACAAGAAGGGGCACCACCCTTTGATGGACGCGGATGTTGCCTAACGACTCAAGCCAGCAGTCAGGGGGGCATGACTTCCTGTTTTCATCGTCTGTCTCCAGTGGACCAGTTTTTCAATCAATCACTGGCAAGTACTGGATGCCTCTGAAGACAGCACAGGGGTGAGGGGGTGACACGAAGTGTCCTCCCCATCCCGCCTCTGGCCACTAAGAGGAAAAACAGAGCCTAACGTCACCCTCAGAAGGTCGAACTCCAAAACCCACACCTGTCCCAGCAGAGGTCAGGCTTCCTCACCCTGGACAGCTCCCGCCTTCTAGGGCAGCCAGGACGTGCCAGACCTGAGGTGTTAGCACATCCAGACAATGGTCGTTCCAGTCTGGAGGCAGGTCTGGATGCCTCCGAAGGAGATGGTAAGGGAAAGGAATGCTCCAGAACAGATGCAGGAAGCACTGGCTGGGGAGGGGGACTGGGAACCGGTGGGAGGAGCCCTCTGTTCCGAAAATGCATAGCCTGGCCGCCCCTTGCTCTCCCTCCCTGGTGAGGGCTCACCCGCTCCCTTCGGAGAACTTGCCTGTCTGCAGGGATGACGGGGTGTGGGTCCCTGTCTGGGCTGCCTGACGTATGTTTTCCTCATCCTGAGAAGCAGATGCTGGTTTGTGCCCCAGCGTCTTGTGGGTGCGTCTGTGCTGGATCCTCTTAATCTTCTGAGTCAGAGGTGAGACCCATTTTGCAGAAAAGGAATCAGAGACTCTGAGGGGCGAACTCACTTGCCCCAGCTCATTGGCAGAGCTGGACCTCGGGCCCGGGTAGTCAGATCCGGTCTCACGAGCAGTGGGGGTGAGCTGCCCGGGTGGACAAGGCTCGAGTTTCTAAGCTGGCCCACCTGCTTGAGAACATGGCACGTGGTGGAGGTTCCTGCGCTCCGAGCTTGGAGCCAGGCAGGGGTCCAGACATGCGAGCAGGTCATTTTGTAAACTGGGGTCAGGGACTGGTCAGAAAGCGCTGCAGACACAGCAGGGTGGTAGCCGAGCCCCCAGAAGAAGCTGCTGGTGCTGGGGAGCTGGTGCTGGGAGTGCCGGCTGGACAGGTGCACAAGGGCCTTCTGGCCGAGGGAACGGCAGGTGTCAAGGCTCGGAGGTGTGCCATGCCAGCTGAGAGGTGGGGCCAGAGTGGTGTGGGATGAGGTGGGAAGGCGGGAGCCTGGCTTACGAGGAGCCCGGGGGCCACCCGGCGAGCATCGAACAATGACCAGGGTGGCTACGGGATCTCATCGGTGTTCCAGAGGGTTCTCTAGCTGTCTGGTGGAGGTTTTGAGGAGAAAGAGAGGATGAAGAGAGAGCGATGTCCAGGAAAGTTCTCAGTCCCCGGCTTGTGCTGTCATAGCTGGAGAGAAACACCAACCACGTAAGAAGGGTCTCTGTTTCTCTAGGATCACAAGCAAGGGAAGTGGCTGCAGGTGTGGCTGTGGGACTGCCCAGGTGATGTGGTAAAGGAACAGGGGTGGGACCCTTGACTCTTCTGGAAACAGAGCAACTGCGCGCCGTGGTGCCTTCCCACGGCTGCCCTGGGCTCCCTCAAAATACCTGCATGGGGGACCCTCTCTTCTCCCTCCTTTCAGCTCCCGGCATCTGTTCTGTGCCTGCCCGGGGAACTGGCTCTTCCGGTTCTGTAAGCCCGGGAGCTGGGAGTCTAAATGTGACCTTACGATCTTCTCACCTGGGGAGTCACGGCGGCCCTACAGGAGGTCCCCCAATAGGGCGAGGGTCCCCCTCACTCCAGCTGGGCTGGAGGGGGCGGAAGGGAGGGAAGGAAGCTCCGGGAAGAGGGAGGGTTTCCCTCCCACCCTCTCTTCCCCACATACTTCCTTATGTCTTAAATAATGCTTAGATGGCTATGCCCTGAGGGGTAAGTGTTCTCTTTCTCTCAGTTTTGCAGCTGAGGAAACTGAGGCAGAGAGAGGTGGAGGAGCTTGTCCCTCTGTGGACCCAGTGAGCAGGAGAGTCGTTCTGCAAAGCCAGGCTGTCTGCACCAGAAACACATTTATCCACCACGCCAATAGTTCTCAGAGTGGGGTCCGCGGCCAGCAGCATCAGCAGCCCCTGGAACTTGGGAGGAAGGCAAGCTCTCTGGCCCCACCCAGGACCTACAGCAATGTGGTTTCTCCTGGGGATTCTGATCCTTGCTCAGGGGTTTCTTTGCTGAGCACCGATGCACTGCACGAGGCGTTGTAGGAGAGAGTGCTAAGGACGTGTGTGACTGTGACCAAACCTGAAGCCACCGCCTGCCCTCTCAGAGCCCACGAGGAAGAGCCGTGGACTCACAACCAGCGCACCTTGGGTCTGTGGGCAGTTTCAGAGCCTTCTTTGTGGGTACTGAGGCACGGCATGAAGCCTGAGGCTGCTGGACGTGGGGGGCCTGGAAGGCTGTCATCATTTGCAAAACATCAGGGAGCTGCCACTTAAAACCTGGGGACTCAATCCACGGGACAGACGTGGACGGCTCTCCTGGCGGACCAGTCATGTCTGTAAATACTGCTATTTATGTTTTATTCGGGGACCTGTTCGTAAAATTTCAAGTCAAATAGGAGAGGAGCAATGGCAGCTGTGTCCACCTTGAGTCTCTGCTCCAGCATTTTGCCTAGTGGATGATTTTAAGATCAAAACAGAACTGTGTGGTGCCCCAAAATCCTGATGCACAAACTCCAGGCTGGGGAGCTGCCGCGGAGCCTGGAACGTGGTGCCCGGGTGGTGACAAGCTTCTCTTGACCCTCACACCTCCAGGCTGTTTCTACTCCCCCCCCCCCCACATACTTAGACATGGTTGTGGGAGACCCAAAGGGAAGTGTGGACCCTCAGCTACCAAAAAAAATTAAAAAAGAAAGAAAAGCATTGTTTGTGCAAAGAGAGGGAGAACCTAAAAAAAAAAAAAAAACCCACAAGCAACAGCCCTATAAACATGCCAAGCATCCTTTTTGTAAAGACAGCCAATGGCGAGGCAGGCCTCACCCCAGCCCTACCCCCAACATCTCTCCAGATCCCTCGGCCCCCCTTCCTCGGGAGCGGAGCTGGGGTGATGATGGCGTTCCTGAAGTTCTGCTAGTCTGGAAAGCTTGATTGGGCCACCCCTGGAGATGCCACAGTCCCACTTAGTCACCCAAGGACATCTGTGCCGCAGGTGCTCCCCTGAGACACAGAATTCAGTCCCCAAGGAATACCCTGCCACAGCAGACAGGATTTTGATGCTATTTGTTCATGTCTCCGAAGAGCCCATTCTCTTCCAGGTGACAGTCCTATGTGGGAGGAGATGGATGGCCCTTGACCTTGGACAGCCTTCTGGGCTGAGCCCTCTGGCCTCGGCCACGGATTACCTGGGCCTGTTACTCAACTCCTTCTCCGGTCTCTGCCATTTTGTGCTCCCGCCAGCAGAAGCTGCAGGGCCTAGATGTGCACGACGTCGCTTGCACGGCACTCTGCTGCCAGCCAGAATCACAGGTCCAGCCAGATTCCAGGCGTGTGGAGTAGACCAGCCTCTGGGGATGAGGAGCTACCAAACGGCAGGGATTCAGAGAAAGGAACAGTTGTGGCTAGTGTTGCAAACAATCTACCGCCCAGGGATTGCTGTGTTTAATCCTCACAGCAACCCCACTGGTCAGAGGGGGAAACTGAGGCACAGAGAGGTGAAGTTCCTTGTCCCCGGCCAGGAACTGCAGAGCTGGGACATACACCCAGAGTCTCGGCTCTCATTGGCTGTTCTCCAGGTCCTGACGGTGTGCTGGGGACAGGAGGCACGTGCTCCTGTTCCTGCCCCAGCCCTCACCTCCCAGTTCCTGCAGTCTTCCATAGGCACCTGGAAAATGATGGGAGGCAGGAGTGGATCTGCTTCTGGCCACCTCTGGCTGCCCCAGGGAAGCGGCTGTCTGATCCGTCCTTTTCCCTCTCGTCCTCTGCAGAGGAGGCCTGTGGCCTTCATCCGAGCCTTCTCACCCCATTCTAAGGCGTGGGGTTACAGATGGGCTGTTCCCTCGCTGGCCTTCGTCAGAACCCCATCAGTGTGTACATTAGACTTGTAAATAACTCAGGCTGGGGATTATCCAGGGAGGAAGCAAACGCCCAGTGCTTATAGCCAGGGCAGGCTGCAACAAGGACCAGGGTGAGTCATGCTGTAGATGGAGACGCAGGGAGGCAGGAATTCATGGAAATACATCAGCTCTCCCAGGGTCTTGGTGGGCTCGGGACCGTGCTACTCTGCAGAAGCTGGTGCCGTGGCCCTGAGGATGCTCAGAGTGGCTGTGGGAGGGCTAACCCAGCAGTCCCCCAAGAGCTCTCCTCCCTTGCCTGCCTCCACCCAATAGGACGGAAAGGTAAACACGCAACAGGCCACCTCCCTTTGGGCCATAGGTAACTCGATTGCATCTCTGCAGCAGCCGCCTTGTGACCTCAAGAAAAGAGCCAAGAAGTGTTGAGATGCTGGCTCTGACAAGGTGAACCCCAGGAGCTTCCAGCACAGACACACCTCCCGTCTTCTTGTAATGGGAGAAAGACAGCTCCTATTTGTTGAAGGCACTGCTGATGGGTTGTTCTGTTACTCGCAGCCAGTGCATCCTAGCCAATAGTGAGACCGATTGGCAGAGGCCTGACACGTCTTTTTCTGACGCATTTTTATTTCTGCTCACTCCAACATGGCCAAGCATCGGGCCGGGGTTCAACTATCTTCTGTTGTCTTGAATACCACCTTTGTGGTTTCCTGTCTCGTCCACTTCTTAGGCGACTAGAATTAGCTCTCTAGGAGTAGGGGTGCCTTCCTCCCATTGACCACCATCAGCGTTAAGAAAGACAGGAAAAGGGAAAAGAAACAAACTCTGCAGAAGTGCCAAGTCCCAAGGGAGGCACGTGAGGACCACGTTCCTCTCAGACGTTTGACATTCCTCATGGCGGTTCTCACTCCTGACGTTCTGTAGACTTTCGTGTCCTTCAAGCTTTGGGCACAAGGTGTTGACTGCTATGGGAGTCTTTCTCATCCTCAAGCCCAATTCAAAACCTACGTCCTCCATTGGCCAGGGCTCTACCTGCTGGAGGTGACAGATTCTCCCACCCAGAGCTTGCCTGTCCCACCAGGTGCCCTCCCCAGCACATAGGAGCCCAGGGCACAGTGGGAGGGATGCAGACTGGGGGCGGGGGGCACGGGGGTGACTCTGGGCACACTCTTGGCCTCACTAGCCTGATTCCTCGTCTCTATAGCAGGTGCCTACCTGATGGGGGTGCCGGGAGGATGTTGTGGTGCTTACTTGATGGGGGCATTAGGAAGATCACACGAGTGTGTTCATGTGGCCCAGAGTATTGGCACCAACCGTGAGCTCTGACTCAACACTCTGAGGTCTTCCTCTTTAATCTTTTTTTTTTTTGAGAAAGATTAGCCCTGAACTAACATCTGCTGCCAATCCTCCTCTTTTTTTTTTTTTTTTCCCTGAGGCAGACTGGCCTTGAGCTAACATCCGTGCCCATCTTCCTCTACTTTATATGTAGGATGCCTGCCATAGCATGGTTTGACAAGCGGTGCCATGTCCGCACCCGGGATCCAAACCGGGAAACCCCGGGCTGCCAAAGCGGAATGTGTGAACTTAACTGCTGTACCACCGGACCTGCCTCTCTGAGGTTTTCCCCTTTAAACGCCATAGCCCTGTCTGTCTCCTTTTGGGACCCTCACAATCCTTTACCTGCATTATATTTACGTGTGCAATTTCTCTTCTCTTCTAGTAGCAAGCTGTTGCTTAAGAGCAGGATTCTTGCACTCAGTGCCCAGAAGAGAGGTCCCTAGTCCTCGCTGACTCTAAGGCAGCCTGCCCGCCTCCCTGCCTGCCTTCCTCCCTCCCGCTTACTCATCCACTCCTTTATGCAGTCATGCACTCATTTTCATGTGGATCAAACATCTCCTATATGCCAGGAAATCCCACTACCTTTGATCTGGAACTCTTCATCCAGACTCCTGTCCCCAAGTGCATTAGAAAGAGAGACATTTTAATCTTTGCCAAACCGCTTGAGAAGAACCAGCAGAAACAAAGATGAGCCAGCCTCCTAACAGTCCATGTAACCATGTAAGGGCTGAGTCCATGTAAGGGCTCAGAATCTGTCCCCTTCCTGTGGAAGGGCCCCCCTGACTGCTCCCCCCGGCTCCCTCTCCCTCCCTCCCTCCCCATCCTGAGGACTCCAGGAATCTGTTTAGGTCCAGCATCCTCCTCTAGAGAGGTGTGAACTGGGACCCGAGCCATCTGATGACTCAGGATTCGTACAGCCCCTTCTGGAAGGCCATCAGACACAGCCAAACATCCCACAGAACAAACACAGTCTCTTTGAACTCCTTGTTTTGAGATTGACTGTTGTTTCAAAGGGATGGCAGAGGCCCCACAGGGCTGCCCTGAGGAGGTGCCCAGCATGCCCTTGATGCCTGGCCTCATGGCCATGACCCCTGGAGTCCTCAGTCCGTGGCTGGGGGCCTCATGGGCTTGGTGACCGGATTCCCCACATGGGGTTGTGCCCTTGGAGCTTACCCCCCGAGACACGATTCTGGCCCCTCTCCTCTCTCTGTGACCCAGGGACTCCTCACTCTCATTGCCTTTCCAATGACGTTCGCTCCTTCGGGGGCACATTTCATGCATGGAGTTGGCATAGGGAGTTAATTACAGTAAATTATAAAATAGCCCTTAAATGGGTTGCTCATAGCTGATTAGCCAGTGGGGGAGCGAATGTTTTCAGCAGAAGTTCAGTTGAGAGAGTGTGGAGGGGGTGGGCTGGCGGGTAAGGAGGACATTTAAATCCATCTGATTTCATAAGTGAGCGGTTAGCAATGGTTAGTCCTCTTCCCAGAAAGAGTGACCTTTCGGTTTGCCTGGATCAGTTGATCAGATCTGGCAGGAAGAACAATGACCATCTGACTGAGCTATTGCTGCATACTTGATCTTTTAGATTTAATTATTCAGCCTTCTAAATGCCCATTTAAGCTGGAGGTTCTCCCCATTTTACAGAAGGTAGAGGGGACCTCCACTGTTTGTCACCAGAAAATGAGAGTCCTCGTTTTCCTCTGGACAGCATCCCAGCCCCCACTCTCCGCTCTGGGCTCTGGGAGGTGTCACCTCCGGCCTCCACCTGATGAATCAGAGCCCTTTTGGGAAGCCAGGCGCCCAGTCCTGTAACTTTGGACAAATTGCTCACCCTGTAAATGCTACAGCTGCCTTGTTGCTAAGACGAAGGACTTGAAATCGTTAATCATCGCTTTATTTTCTTCCCCATTTGGCTACTAAAAACCAAACACCTCCTTCCATGAGGCTACAGGATCCTCCACAATCTGAGTCTCTATTTCCAGAATTCTCCCTCATCGGACTCTGTACTTGGGCGTCATCGTCCTTGGGCCAAGATGCCCTGGGGGAAACTGGATTTCCTTCCCATAAGCCTTTGTTTGGCCTCAATTATCTTGGGAGCTTTCAACACCCGGCCTTTCTTCTTATCTCCACCCAGCAAAGCACAACCAGCTGGGTTTGTTGACCTTCTCCTCCAGGAAGCCTTCCGTGAGGCTCTAACCCCAGCACTCAGTTTCCCTGGAAAGACAACTGCTGACTGGGTTCCCAGTGGTCACGTCCAGGCACATGCTTCCTCCCACTCCTTGAGTGTGAGCGGGGGCAGGGCCAGAACTGTTACCTGTTCATCCTGTCACCTCCCTTAGGTCTTTGGGTATAGATTTGAATCAGTACGCTTAAATAGATGCTGGTTGGATGAATATACCTCTGGCATCTCAGAAAGGTTGGAAGGATGGTACAAAGAAGCCCTTTAGTCATTCACAAAGAGTTGGAAGAAGACCCCCAAAGATCCACACAAACACTAGATGTATTAATCACGAGTGAGGTGATAAGTCAACGAGAAAAACCCAGCCAGTGGCTTAAACAATAGGAAAAATTGTCGTCTTACGTAACTCAGTCTTGCTGTGGGACGGTCACTTCAGTGGCTCAACGATGCCTACAAGGGCCCGGTTCTCTCCATCTTCACCCCACCATCACTGCGGTTGGCTCACCCTTTTCAGCAGAATCCATGTCCTGACGCCACGACAGCTGCCACAGCTCCTGGCATCAGACGCAGGCGACGCCATTCAGAACAGAAGTGGGATTCTCCTTCCTCCATTCCTTTGAGAAGGAGGAAAACGATTCTCCCAGAAGACCCTGGTGGTTCTCTCTTTATGTCTCATTGGCCAGAATTGATCACCTGCCCAAGTCTCTGTATATTTATTTTTTCAGTTTTTTGCTTTTTAAAAAAATAGACTTTAGTTTTAAGAGTGGTTTTAGGTTCATAGCAAAATTGAGTGGAAGGTATAGCGATTTCCCACGCACAGCCTCCCCAACGATCAACACCCACCATGGTGCATTTGTTGCAACTGATGAACCTACATTGACATATCATTATCACCCAGAGCCTAGAGTTGCCATTAGAACTCACTCTTGGTGTGAGCTCTGTGGGTTTGCACAAATGTGTGATGACATGGATCCGCCATGATGGTCTCACACAGAGAAATTTCACTGCTCGAAAAATCCTTTGTGCTCCTCGTACTGATTCTTCCTCTAGTTTTTTTTTTTAAAGAAATTCCAAATCTATTCAAAAGTGGAGATAGTAGTAAATTTAACATGCATGACCCTATTCTCCAGGTTCAGCAATGATCAAGATTCTGCCGCATTTGGCTTTAGACATCTTTTCCTTTATCCTTTTCTTGGATGAAGTATTTTAAAGCAAATCCTAGTCATCATGCTGTTTCAGCTCCTACATAATCCAGTATTCATAGAGATGCAAAGAGTCATGAACATCTTATATAACCATAATGCCACTTCCACATCTAACAAAGTTAACACTAATCCATGAGTATTATCTAAAAATGAGTCCGTATTCAAATGTCCCCGGTTGTCTCAGAAGTGGCTTTTTCCAGTTTGTTGGTTTGAGTTGGGATCTTAGTGAGGCATGCTCATTGCGTTGGTTGTAAAATCTCTTCTGTCTGTTTTTAATTTAAAGAGGCTCTCCTTTCGATATTAAAAAAAAATCCCATTGACTTGAATAAACCAGTGGCTTGTCCTATAGAATGTCCTACATTCTGGAATTGTTTATTTCCTTTCTTGTTACGTCATTTAACTTCTTCCTCTTGCTCTCACATTTCCTGTAAATGCATGTTAGCTCCAGAAACTATTAAATTTGGCTTCAAGTCATTGGCAATGTTTCACAGGTGATGGTGTCTTTTTGTACTGTGTCACTTGAAAAGCATAGCATATCTTGTTCCAGTTTCACTAACATTAAACCTGATCACTAGATTCAGGAAGTGACCATCTGATCCTTCCGTGGTCACCTCAAACTCAGGGCCAGTGGACATAAAATTTATTTTCCAAATCAGGACATTTTTTTCAGGAATAAAAGGAGGTTAAAAACAGTTGAAATTGTAAATTTTGAAATACTTATGTGTAGACTTGAGGTTTAATTTTATATTTGTGAACCTACAAAATAATTTTTCAAATTGGTCTGCGCATGCAATGCATTTCCCGTCAAAATCTCAGCAGGCTTTTTTTGGGGGTAGAAATTGACAAGCCAAATCTAAAATTCACGTGAAAATGCAAAAGACCTAGATTAGTTAAAACCGTTTTGAAGAGAACACCTGGAGGAGGTACACTGCCTGCCTTCAAGGTTTGTTATAAAGCTGCTGTAATAAAGAGGGTGGTATCAGCATCAAGATCAACAAACAGATCAATGGAACAGAGCAGAAATCTAGAGATGAGCGACATTCGTACGGGTCCACTTCAAAAGTGCATCTGGAATTACACAGAAATTTAACTCAAAATGGATCTTACATCTAAATGCAAAACCTAAAACTATTAAAAAGCTGAAAGACACGAGAAAATCTTAGTTACTTTGGGTGAGGCAAAGTTTTCTTAGATACAACATCAAAAGCACGACCTGTACAAGAGAAAATGGACAAATTGGACTTCATAAAAATTAAAAAACTGCTCTTTCAAACACACAGTTAAGTGAATGAAAAGACAAACCACAGACTGGAGAAAATGTTAGCAAGTCACATATCTGATAAAGGACTTGTATTCAGTATGCATAAAGAACTATCAAAACTCAATAATAAGAAAGCAATGCAATTTTTAAAAAAAAACAGCAAATCATTTGATAGATATTTCACCAAAGAAGATAGAGGAATGGGAGATAAGTTCACAGAAAAGGTGTTCAACAGCATCAGTCATTAAGGAAACGCAAATTAAGATTACGGTGGGCTATCACCACGTGGAGACCAGGACTACAATTAGATCTCCTTGCCAGGTGCTGACAAGGATGCTCAGCAGCTGAAACTCTGAGCATTGCTCTGAGGAATGCAAAATGGAGCAACCACTTTGGAAAACAGTTTGAAGGTTTCTTAAAAAGCTAAGCACACACCTACCACATAACCCAGTCATTCCACTCCTGGGTGTTTACCAAGAGAAATGAAATCGTGTGTCCACATGAAGACTTTTGCACAAATGTTCATCGCACCTTTCCTTGTAACAGCCCAAAATGGAAACGATGCAAACGTTTCTCTGCAGGTGAGAACGATAAACACATTGCAGTCTGTCCATCCAGTAGAAGGATAGATATGATATGTTTACTCTCTTGATTGTGGTTATGGTTTCACCAGCGTGTACAGTTGTCAAAACACATCAAATTGTACACTTTAAATATGTACAGTTTATCACATAGCAATTATACCTCAATAAAGTCATTTAAAATTTTTAAAAAATGCATTCAGGATCAGCGGTCATTAGGGGCAGGGCTCAGGGGCCAGGCCCAAGGAGACTTTTAGAGTGATGGGAATGTTCTATGTCTGGATGGCGGTAGCGGCCACCTGGCTGTTAAAGGTTGCTAAATTCACCAAATTACACGCTTAAAATGGGTGGATTTTACTCACCATAAACTATAGTTCTATGAAGCTGGGGAGAAATAAGTTCGCACTACAAAAAATCTTAGCTTATAAGGACAAGGGAAAAATACAATGGGTTTATGTCATTTTCATTTCTAATGAAGTGAAAATTTACAGAGAAAAAATTAAATACTTTCTAAAAAAAGTAAAGATAACACTTGTTACGTTAAAGTAAAAAAAAACATACCTTCCCCGGTGTTATCAGATGAGTGAACAGCCAGTGCAGGAACCATCTGAGCCAGCTCTCTGAGGAGGAGGACGGGCTCAATGTCCTTGCAATGAAAGTATCAGCCATTCAGCCCAGGTATTTCCACAGGCTCTGTGTTTTGGCTTCCCTTCAGAGAATCTTTCTTAAACGTTTTTATAAGGCAAAATGTGTCACATAGGTGTGTTTTCATGTATGATCCTTTTGAATTCTTTGTCAGATTTATAGGCTGAAAATCACAGGCTTTCTCACTTTTATTCCACTTGGATATGTTTTATATGAGCTCTATCAAAACTTCGTTCCATAAATGGAGACATTCCAGGGAGCAATGTCAGAATCCAAAGTCCTTCTCATACACTCTCTAGGCAGGTACCCATGCAATTTATTCCATGCCTCTCTTTCTTTTGTAGTGATAAATTTAGATAGTCTTTCTGTTTACGATGTTGTTTTAAATAATTACGGTAATGTGCCAAAAGTTTCTAAAGAAGCTGTTTTTGGTTATCTCTTTGTTGAGTAGTTTGATTACAGATTTCCAACTGATTTTGAACAAAATGCAACCAAAATCTAGAAGACTCAGTTACACACACACACACATCTAGTATTGTTATAAGCATTTTGATTGATTTACAAACGACTTTTTTAAAGGCCATGCATTTCTAAAATCAGACCGATGATGGACCTCAAGGGGAAAAAGTATGAATTGCCCTGATGGAGTACTTCTTGTTTGTAATCCATATTAGCTTCGCCACAGAAATTTTGCAGTTCAGTTACTTTAACTCTGCATGTGTAGAAGTATTAGTAAGTTTTGATATCTACAGCTTTTGTTTCCGTTAGAGGGATGTTTCAGCTTAAGTTTCATTTTTTTTCTTCTTCTTTTTTTTTGAGGAAGATTAGCCCTGAACTAACATCTGCCACCAATCCTCCTCTTTTTGCTGAGGAAGACTGGCCCTGAGCTACCATCCATGCCCATCTTCCTCCACTTTACATATGGGATGCCTACCACAGCATGGCGTGCCAAGCAGTGCCATGTCCGCACCCGGGATCCAAACCAGTGAACCCCAGGCAGCTGAAGCAGAAGGTGTGCACTTAACTTCTATGCCACTGGGCCGGCCCCAAGACTCATTTATAAATTATGTGTTCACTACAAATAATTCCAACTATATTTCTGCTGCATACTTTCTTAATTTAATAGCGGCACATTTTTACCATGACGCTGTATGACATCAACATTAGTATTTGTATTATCACAACAAAAACAAATGATGTCACCAATATTGAATAGTTAACTGAATTTACATTCACATCTTGCATTTTCAAAAACATCAAGTGACACATCTTCAACAGAATAAATGTTCAAAGCCTTACTTGTATTTAATGGTTTGAATAAAAATTAAACAATTACTAAAATTAACTTAATTGGCTTTTCTATGTGAAGCATCTGATAACACACATATTAAGGTAGCATCATTTAACTGTGCAATTCTTCTGCTTGTGGAGTCAACACAGTAACAGCTGTCATTTCATCTTGTAAATGCACAAGAAAACTTGAAATTGAAAATAATGCAATTAATCAGATTTGTCATTGGATCTAAGGGGAAAGTCATGCCTCAGAGAGTGACAACCAAACTCAGCTGCCTATGTTCAGTCTTTAATTTATTAAAGCCTTAAATTAATTACTAACATTGAAGTCAATGCCAATTTATTTAGCA
>NC_060287.1:36680134-36694958 GCF_021613505.1 Equus quagga | reverse complement strand
CCTTAAATTAATTACTAACATTGAAGTCAATGCCAATTTATTTAGCAAACCTGTGTCTTTTAGTTTTAACATGCTCGGTGATGACACTGCACACATGGTGGATGATAAATTTGGGCAAACCCTCTGTGTAAGCTAGGTATTCAGATCACCTTTCTTGAGAGACAGAAATCCAATAACAGCTTTTTGATGTGACATGGACTTTAATTTTTCTTTTTGACTCATCATGGCCAGAAGGATTTATTACAAATAAAAGAATGCATTGCCAAATGATGAAATAACTAGTTTTAGAGTTACACCATAAGATACACAATGAGCCCACGTGGCAGAGGTCTGACAATCCTTTGTAAGAGCTACAGCAAGACTGCACCTGCATTTACTGAAACAGTGTCCCAGCGCCCAACCTGTTATTTCTGGGTGCATCCAGCTGACCTTGCCCGCTGGGAACCTGGCAGCTTTCTGCATCTTCCTGGTCCCGGTTCAGGCCACACCAACCGGACGGGAGGAGCAGCAGCCTCAGATGCTCCTCCCATCCACCCATCCCCAGGACTGAAAGGGGTGACCCACCTCTAGCCCATTGTGCCTGTGTGCATTGTGTTTATTAGGGACCTCTGTGTGTCGTCCTTGAAAGAGAAGGTCACAGAAAAAAGAGACATGGTTCAGGGCTGGTCCTCTTGCAGATTTACCCGTGGAGAAGTGAGGGCTCTGTTCTCCGCCGACGCTTCTCCCTCGCCAGCAGAAGAGACCACGGTGGAAGGCAGAAGTGCAAAGCAGGGGTCCACCCTGTGGGGACGCCAGGTCCCAGACAGTACCGGAGGACAAGGCCCCCTTCCCACCCATGTCCCCTGCTGAGGCCTGTTGCGTCTCTGTATTCCATTAGGGGCTGCAAAATCGCGTTTTCCGATTCTATCATTCCTTTGACTTTCAGCAGCTCGAACCCCTGCAAGGAGGAACATACCCACGTCAAGTAGGGCTGTATTTTGACCCTGAAAGAAAGCTCGTCCAGGAAAAGAAAGATAACTACTTGTTTCCTTCACATTGCTATTTTTAGAGTAAGAAGGAGCTGTCCTCGTCATGTGCGCAGTGTCCGTTGTGCCGGGTTCCTGGAGGGGTACCATTGGGAGCTCCTGGGGTTTTTGGATTCCCAGTATCTCCATCAGCAGCATTTGCTTTTCTTGGATGCTCAATTGTCCCACCTTTGGCCGGTGAAACCCCTTCTCGCTGGCCCCTCTGTCCTCCTGACCTGGCCTGACAGTCGGCGGCAGCAGGAGATCCCGATGTCACTTTGTGTTGCTGGGGGAGGATTTTCTCTAAGGGTCCCTTGGACGCTGTTATCAGTGTCATCTTTGTCCCTGTCCAGGAGCCCCATTCAGGTGGTACACGCCTCGTCCTCACACGTGATAAACGCCTGCTGCTGCCGGCATCCTTCCTGATGGAGACCTAGGCACCTGCCAGACCCCAGACCCAAAAGAATGGGTGAGGCTACCACTGACACTGCCCATTGGATGACTACACTCCAGCTTGAGGGCTGCCCCCAGGAACCCCCCGGGGGGCCTCAGAAATGGGATTCATCGCTGCCACAGCATCCTTTCCTTGGGTGTTCTGTGCCACCAGCACCCTCCTCTGCCAGGCTGTTCCCATCCTTCAGAAACCTCTGTGGGCATCACAGACGGCCAGCCGGGGACCAAGTGCAGGATGTGGGGACCAAGCACAGGATGCAGACCCCAAATGCGAGCTCTGTTCTTTGTCTTTACCCGCTTCCCGCCCTGGGCAAGCCTCTTGACCCGCCTGTGCCTCACTTTCCTTGATGCTAACGGCCAATTAACCCCTCGCGGGCCCCGCTCCAGACCTCAGAAGGATTTGGCCTGAGAACTAAGGTAAGGTCTGCCCTGCGCCTGGTGTTTCCTGCGGGCAGATACTCTATAACGCAAGCTGTCATTACAGTACAACCCCGGCCTCCACAGCAGGGGCCTAATTATAAGATCATCAGAAGGTTGAGGACGGGCCCTCCCATCAGGCAGAAGGCAGATCTGTACCTGGCAGAGACAGTTGGCTGCCACCTGTGGGCACTGGCTCCTGTCCTACTTGGAGCTGCCCAGCCGGGCAGGCTTTTAAGGCTGGACGTGGACTCTGGGCCCTGCTGTCACTGGGCGCACCGCAATCTCTCGCTCGTGGTGCTGGATGCCCCATGAGTGGATGGGGGATTGACTTGATATCTTCCCATCCCCAAAGAAAGGATGGTCACGGGGCCAGCCCCATGGCCAAATGGTTAAGTTCGTGTGCTCTGCTTCGATGGTCCAGGGTTTGCCGGTTCAGATTTTGGGCGCAGACCTATGCACTGCTCATCAAGCCACGCTGTGGTGGTGTCCCATATGAAGAACTAGAATGACCTACAACCAGGATATACAACTATGTACTGGGGCTTTGAGGAGGAAAAAAAAGAGGAAGACTGACAATGGATGTTAGCCCAGGGCCAATCTTCCTCACCAAAAATAAAAAGAGCATACTAAGAAAGTCTTAAAAAAAAAACAATGATGGTCTTGAGGAGGACGTGGAAAGAATGTTCCATCAGCTGAGTCAGGACACAGCTCTCTTTTTGGTCCTGCTGGCCAGCTGTCACTGACTTGTGCCCAAGTGTCACTGCAGGGGGCCCCTCCACATCTTATAACTATGCTCCAATCAGGCATTTCCCCTCCGAGACAGAAGGCATTCTCATAGAACAATGATTCCGAAGGAACTGGACCTTCTGGGAACTGCCTGCTCTCATTTTAAAGCCAATTTCAATTGTCTTTTCATCAAAAAAGGAAAAAGGAAAAAAGAAGAAAAGGAAAGAAAGACAAGAAAAACCCACCCACAGCTGACCCTAACTCCCAGCCTGGGGGTTTTCTGGGACCACCTGCAGGCCACCTGCCACTGCCCCTCAACCCCCCACAGCCTTTCTCCTTGGTCCTGATCCGAAGGAAGCCCGGCTTCCCCTCTGATCTGATGAGCCAGCTGGCTCCGCCCTGCGCCCTCATGCATCCTCGTGTGTCCTCATGCAGCAGCACCGTAAAGGCTCTTTCTGGGGCTCCCCCCACCCTAGGAGGCTCTGAAAGGGAGGGTGGTTGACACTTAAAATGTCATATACCTTCCCTGCCGCACAGGGCTGAGTCTTCACCTTCTCCTGCTTTCTTAGGAACTTCACACACAGGGAAGAGGTCTCTGGGTTTCAAGCAGTTTCTGCCTCACTGTCTTGGACCTTGGACAAGCGCAGGACTCAAGGGAAAGGTCAGAACAGGGGCCGAGTTCAGCCCCAGGCTCATTCCCCAGAGGCAGAGGAGGGAGATGGTGCTACTCACCCACAGCCTTGTCGTGCAGGTTAAATGAGGTCGTGTAAGTAAAGGATGCTTTGTGCCCACAGAGGGCTTAACAAATCGCTATAAATATACGTTACATATATTGTAAGTGTAACCTAATCCCTATAAATAACAATAACTATGGGTATCGTCAACCTTAGTCGAGAGATTATGATTAGGTTGAAGACTCTTGGCTCCTAGCCCCAGCCCTGTCCATCACTTCATAGACTAGGGGTTGTCACCTCAACACTGTGACACGGTGGGCTGGATCATCCTTTGTTTGGGGCCATGCTGTGCACCGTAGGATGTTGAGCAACATCCTAGGCCTCCACCCGCTAGATGCCAGGAGCAGCCGCCCACTTAGTTGTGACAACCAGAGATGTCTCCAGACGTTGCCCATGTCCCCGGGGGGAACAAAGTTGCCCCGACTTGAGAACAGCTGCCATAGACGGATCATTGTTCTGTCCAAGCCTCAGTTTCCCCTATAGTGAAATGGGCGGAAGAACAGCTCTTCTGTGCACCTCACAGTGGCGGGTGGGGGACGCTGTGCATTCGCTTGGGAAACACACAGCACTTCTTGCTGGAAGGGGTATTTCCAAGGGCTGGAGCACGTGCCCACACCGGCAACGACAGGGGAGGCTGACCAGGACCAGCCTCTTCCTGTGTGCCTACTCTGCTGACCCCCACTGCTGTCCCAACCCAGATGGCAGAGGACACCACCTCTGGCTGGCTTGCCTCTTGTTGGCACTGGGGAGTCACCTGCCTTATGTCTGACCGTCAGTGACTACGTTTACCATCTGAGCCTGGTTGAATCCACAGATGCGGGACTCACGGATATGAAGGGTCAACTAAGGGACTTGGGCATCTGCAGATTTCCGTATCCTCAACCCAGGATTCCGAGGGACGACCGTAAGTCAAAATGAGGTCATTGGGGCGGGCTCTGCTCCAATCTGACCGACGCCCTTAGAAGAAGAGGAGATGAGGACTCAGACACACACGCAGAGGGAGGACCATGCGAGGACACAGGAAGGAGGCGGCCGCCCGCCATCCATGGAGAGAGACCTCAGGGGGAACCAGCCCGCCTCACTCACACCTGGATCTTAGACTTCCAGCCTCTGGACTGTGAGAGAATAAATTTCTGTTGTCAAAGCCGCCCCGTCTGCAATATTTTGTTACCAAGTCTGAGCACCTGACACAAGGATAAGCTGTGTCCTGGAGGGGACTCAGGTCCCCGGTGAGACAGCCCTGCCTGGATGTCCGGAGGTCGTGCCCAGTGTCCCTCTGTCTTCCTCTGATTTGAGAAGTGCTTGAGAGTGACTGAAAAATGACAGGGCCAGGCCTCAGTTGGTCACCAGAGTCTTGGGGGCCCTGAGACCTCCACCCCCCTGAGGTTTTATGGAGCCCAGGTTGGGAGCAGCTCTTTCATTAAGGATGGTCCAAAGCCACCAAGGAGGGTTGTCTCATCATGGCAGGGCTGGCTTCATCCTGCTTCCTGCCCCCCCAGACAGATGGCTGAGGTGCAGCAGGACGTCGTACGGTTCCTGCGTGCGGCAAGGAGGCTGCTGGAAAGGTGGGCGCCCAGCTTGCTCCCCAGAACCTCGCCATGTCAGGACCCTCGCCTCTCTGCTGGGTGGGCCGTGGCCCAGCTGAGCTGCACGGGTCCCAGGCCCGAGCCAGCCCTTCTCAGCATTTGCTGCTGAACATGGAGAACATTCTGGGTGGGGCTCCAGAGAACAGAAGCCTCTCCAAGACCCCGAAGTCAGAGCCCACGCAGACCGAACTCATTAGGCTGGAAACCTCGGTGGCCCCACGGGAGGGCTGGGGCCGAGGCCGGTCAGCTCCAGGCCACTGGCTCCTGGCTGCCCCCGTGAGCCAGTCGGAGGGGCTGCTGCCCCGGCACGCTGGGCTCCCGTGTCAGGGCAGCAGAGCCCCACCGGGTGCTGGCGGCATTAAGTCATTAATCCCCACACCTTCCTTGTGAGGTAAGTGTTATTATCCTCGGTTTCCAGCCTCAACAAGACAAGACAGGCTGGCAGGCCTCATAAAGCAGACCGCTGGGCTGCCTGGCTCCGGCGAGCTACTGGGGGTGAGGGAGGGGCTGGATTCTGGGGGACAGCAGAGGAGGAGAGAGGAACTCACAGACCCCCAGCAGCTCTTCCCCCAGCGTCCCCCTCCCTTCCCACCTCATCCTGAAGACCCTCATGCTTTCCCTGTGTGGCTGGGGGCTTGGAGGGGCTACCTCGGGGGTGTGGAGTGCTGTAGGCAGCACTGATCGGGGCCAGTGGAGTTTGAGGATGCAGTGAAACGGGGCAGACTCTGGGGGTCTTCGAGCCTGGACTGGGTGGGCCATCCAGTGGACCCCTGGAGATTCAGGGACAGATGTGGCTCCACCTTGCCCGGGACATGCTCCTTTGAAAAAGAGCCTGATGCCTCTGAAGACACTTTGGGCTGCCCCTCCCCCATGGAAACATATTCTTTGGAAGACCCATGATGACACCCCAAGATGGAGCTGGCTTTGGGTACCCTCAGCATCCGAAGCCTGAGCTGTGGGCTCAGTGATCTTGCCCCTGCTGGGGGCTACAAGTGATGAAGACTTTGAGGGACCATGTTTGCTCCTGTTGGAAACACCTGCCTGGCTGCTCCACTCCCTCCGGTGGTCCTGGAAACATTCACGCAGAGCTCTGACCCCAGTGGGCTGGCTTGGGACAAGAACGGGACTGGGAATCAGGGGTTCTGGGTTCAAGTCTTAATTCTGCCCCCAAAGGTCACTTTGTCATCCTGGGCCTTGGGTTCCCCTGTGAGACAATGAGGAAGGTTCTAGATGGCCTGGGAGTCTGCCCCCTGCCCCCCGCCCCTCCTCCCCACCGCTCTATCTTGCACTCAAACACCTAGAATTCCAGCTCTTTCTGATTTCTGTTAGGGGCGCCCCACCCTGTCCCCCGACAGTCTGGCTTCATGATCCGGGATAAGCTCAGTGTTTCTCACGCCCCTGACCTGTGCTAAGGCCGTTGGCCCCATTTCTCTACAGATGCTCTTAACTTGAAAAAAAAGCCAGGAGAAAAAAATTACATCTTATTTTTACTAACCTCTAAGTGAAATTTGGAAATTCCTCTATTTTGGATGTAAATGACAATCCTTGATCGAGTTAGCAGACCTGGGACCGTGTCCCCAGGAGCAGCCACAGATATTTCATATCACGTCACAGTTGCCTCTGCCCCCTGGAAACCCCATTTCCGCTCCTCACGACCTTGAAGTGATGGTGGATATGAGATCCTGCGGCTCCCAATGCGCTCACAAAGAGGCAGACGCTGTTCTATCTGACGCTGTTTTCGCGTTCTGATAACTGTGTTTTAGCATCATTGGGTTCCTTGGGAACCTACGGGCGTTATCTTAACACATTGACCTGAGAGGCATCCGTGACACGGGAAAGGGAAGGAACCCCCACTTTACATCAATGCCATCTCCATCCCTCACCCCGTGGCCTCTTCTGATGGCAGTGCCCTCCTCCGTGCTGGCCAGCTTGTCCCACTCCTCCAGGCTGTAACATACTGTCTGCCCAGACCCAGCTCTGGCCGAACATTTTCACAAACATTGCTTTTTATGAAAAAAGTCAAACCCCCCACCGTGGAAACCAAGGCTCTCTGGGAGCTACCTCCCTCACACCCACCCTCACCCCTCATCTGATTTATCTGGTACCTTTCCCAGAGCAAAGCATAATTCATATAGAAAGTGTCTGATGAATGCTTAGCAATCAACAGTTAAAACTGGGATGGGATTGGCCGTGCCTGGGAGGGTCTGGGAAAGCCTGGGAGGCTGGGTCCTCCTCTTCCCCCCGAGGGATCCCCTCTGTGCCCTCCTTTCCCTTCCAGAAAGGGAGGCTGCGCCCTGTTTTCTTGGCTCACACGTGGCGGCAGGGGTGAGGTCATCCTTGGAGTTCCCCAGGGAGAGGATGGAGAAGGCGCTATTATAACCTTATCAGATCCTTCCCGTTGGGGTGTTGGAGGGAGTCCATGAGGCCCCAACCCATGCCAGGGCCCCACCTCCCTCCAGCCTGCAGGGGACAGGTGGAGGGGTGCAGCTAGGAGAACTGGTCCCCTCTGACTCCCAGGGACAGCCCCTGCCGTGAGCGATGGCCCTCCAGGTCCTTGGGGGAGGCGGGAGTGGGCTTCCTGTCAATGGCCTACTCTGTTAGCTCCATCACTGCTTCCCGATATCAGGATGGCACAGGTGAGCACAGGCGTCCACAGGTGTCCCACCTGGGGAGGGACGGAGCGCAGGGAGGAGAGTAAAGATCTCCGCTCCCCAGCTGCGGGATGGCCCATTTCTTGGCCTCACTGGACATCAGCGTCCCCCCATGTAAAATGGGGCTGATGCCTCCTGATGGGGTTAGAAACGCAGCAAGCATGGAAAGCCCCCAGCCTGTGGTCTGGCTCAGGGTGGTGCTTAGTATGGAGGCAATTTCTTCCACCTCGTGTGGACTGGCCAGCCACCTGAGGTCTCCTGGGCACGCCCCCAAGTGGACCCCAGGACCCCAGCCGAGCTTGCTCCTCGTTGAGCTGGCACTTCGACTGCGGGCTGCTGGGACCGGCTGGGAGTCGGGACAATGAGCCCTTCTTCCCGTGGGAATGCGCCGGCCTGGTAACGGCTCCCCAAGATCCTCAGAAACGATGTTTGTAAACACAAGACCTCCCGCTGTGGGAACCCTTCCATGACTGTCTGCGGGGGCTCTGCCATCAGAACAGTGGGTTCCCCCTCACCCCTGAGGGAGTTTGGGGCCCTACTCACGGGCAAGGGGAGGCTTGTTGCTGGAACAGCCTAGGCACCCACGAGCAGCTGCCCCGTATCCTCTGTCTGCTTGTCAGGCTCCAACAGGCCCCCGAAGCAGGTGTTCCTCTGACGTGAACACACCGCTCCAGAAGGAACCACGTGGGTCTGGCAGTTCCCTGCATTCCCAGAACCAAGGAAGGAGAGGGAGGGAACCTCCCCCTCGAGGCGGATTAGGATTCTGGGGGTTCTTACCCAAAAGACGGGGAACAACTTGGGGCAAAGTTTGCGGCCCTATAGCAGAGCTTGGGCCCCCAGCAGCCCTGTCCCTTTGAGCAGAAAGTCACAGAAAGCCCTTTGGGGACTTCTTAAAGAGCATCAAATTTAGGGCCTTTTCAGCTGTGTGCTCATTTTCAGGAGTACGACTCTTTGTCTTTAGAAGAATTGATGAGGATACTGAGTAGATGGAAGGGGGAGACCCTCCATGCTCCGTTGCCTCCCCCAGCATCCCCACATGGGGACACGGAGTCCCAGGCTAGTGTGGTGACTTCTCAAGGCAGGTTCCTTACCTTGTCAAGCACCTGCACACAGATTCCAAACGTCGGTCCGTTCAATCCCGTGACCCGGGGTCGACTGCTGCCCGTCTTGTACGTAAAGTTTTATTGGAATCCAGCTGCACCCATTCGTGTCCGTATCGTCTGTCGCTTTCTCGCAACAACGGGGGGAGCAGTGGAGTTGAGACAGAGCTCCACAGGGCCCACATTGCTGACTATGAGGTCCTTTATGGGACGAGTTTGCTGGCTCCTGCCAAAAGCAGGTAAGCAAAGAGGCTTGGGGTGGGTCCAGGGAGGAGAAGGCATGGCTGGGGTGGGGGTGGCTGACTCTGACTGGGGGAGACACAAGTCTTACAAGCCTGGTGGAGGGTTGGCCTTGAAAACCTTTCAACTAGGCAGCTTGTTACACAGCATGACCTTGTTGGGCCCCATGACCTGGACCCAGCCCCTTCCCTTTGATGAAGCGTCTTCATGTCTTAGACTGTCAGTGGAGGGACCGTAGGACCCTTTTGCTGGAGGAGAGTTAAAGAGCAAGAAGCATTTCAAGCCTCTTATCACCCTCTCCGATGGAGTACATGCTGCGGCTTCTGGAATAATTTATGGTTTTGGGGCAGCCTCCAGAAGGGTCAAGAAGTTAGCCAGTGGGTGAGGTTCAAGCTTCTGGGAAGGTGGCCACCCGGCTTGAAGTGCATTCTTGCGTCCTTGCTGGATAAACACAGATCGCATGTCCTAGCAGGCGACAGGCCTTAGAGGCGGAACTCCCTGGGGCGCCCCCAGTTCCCCCTGTAAGCAACTACACCCACCTTAGCCTCTGCAGATTTCAGAGAAAACACATCAGTCCCTTTGATTAAAAGAAAAAATTCAATCTTCACATTGAACATAGAGAAGTGAGCAAGAGGACTTCGATGTCCCCTGGGTGATGCCTGCGTGTCACAAGCACACCCACTCCCTGTCTCCTGCAGAAGGAGAGGCACCTCTTTCAACGCTGTCTCTGAGAAACGGTCATTAGCTCTGTGGTGCCCTTCCCCAGGAGGGAACCCTGCAGGCTCGTGGCTCCACAGCAGCTCATGGGGGAAGCTGACAGCAGGGGGGAAGAACGCATGCCATTGGCACGCCAGCAGGGAAGTCTCTTCTCAAACAAGGACCCCAGTCTTCCTACAGGAGTCCCGGCTGCTTCCGTGGTGTGGACATCCTTGCTTACCTTCAGGTGTCCTGGCTTCAGGTCAACCCCAGCAGGTCTCCCTGCCTCTGTATCCGTGCCATCGGCCCTGGCTAGCGAGCACGCCTGGCCCCTGCCTAGAGTCAACTATGAGACCTCAGTCAGGCCTGTCTCCCTCTCCAGGGGGGACTCCTGTGCGGCAGCCTCCTCCGCATCTTAAGGAGACACCCACACCTTCTGTCCCCATGCCTGGGGAATGGGAGCGCCCTGGGGCCCCCAGAACATACTGGGCTTGGTCCACCTGCATCTTCCATCCTCTACACAGCACACCTCAGTCAAGGGTGTAGGAGTAAATAGACCGCAGAGGCTGGAGCTGTCTCATCCATCCACGGCTGGAACTGTCCTCTTCAATGCCGCCATGCCTTACCATGCTTGTGAAGGTCAGTAGTCATTGCTCGGGAGCACGGACAGATAAGTTCGAGAGCAAGGACAAATCTCATGAGTCTTACTTGGAAGCGGGGTGACATGTCTGAGACATCCAGGCCACTTTGGAGAGATGAGGACCCAGAATGTCAGGGGACAGGGCTGGAGGGCTTTAAGCCAGGGAGCATCCAGCTAGCTTCTTCTTCCTTCTGGTCATCTTGCTTCAGGAAAAATCCTTTCCTCCCTCCCTCCCTCATTCCCTCTTCTTGGGCACTTACTACTCCTAGGGACCTGTACTAACTACTTTCCATACATCCGCTCTCCTAATTCTCAAGCTACCTTTTGAAAAGGTCCGATTACATTCCCAAATGACAGATAAGGAGAAATCCCTGCCCGTGGCCGTGTGTAACCAGTGTGAGCGGATTCGAACCCAGGCCTGTCTGATGCCAGGTTCGGCTTCCAGGACCACTATCCATACTCCCTGCCCCAGACACCTGGTCACAGGGGCCAAATTGCATGTGGCTGCGTCTATAATATGGGAAAGAGGCCCTGGGTCCCAGGAGGGGGAGCTGGCCCCAGGACGGGGGATTCCGTGCAGCAGAGTTCCCCGGGATGCTGATCCAGCCCCGGAGACAGATTACAGCTGACGCCACATCCTGTATAAAGCTCCTTTTGTTGAATTCCTTGGCTCCAGCCAACATTCCAGTCCCACAACAGGCTTCTGATAAGGAGACACTTCCTCTTTGTGCTTCAATTTTTCTCCTTGGAAGGAGTGAGAGTCTAAAAGAAGCCTCAGTTGTATACACATTTATCCGCATGCCTGGAGCTGTGGTGGGCCCTGAAGTGTGGGGTGAGGTTTTGTCACAAGTCATGTGTCTTGGAGAGAGTAATACATTCCCCCCAAATTCTCTGTGCGGCTCACCTGCAGGTGAGAGCTGCGAACGCTGAGAGCCGGCGCTTTCTATCCTCTGCCCACACCCCTGGCTGAGCTGTCCACCTGTGGACCGTCTTTCCACCTTATCTTACCCTTCTGAGGACACCTGGCAATACCCGAAGGGGCAGAGAAACCACCGGCCCCAGCCCCACAGTGACCAGACCCTGAACCCAGGAGATGATGCCCTGGGCAATGACAGAGCCAGGAACTGACTCCTCTTGAGCCCTCGCTCTGGCCCCCTCACCCAGAGGCTCCATGATGAGGGCTGGCTGGCTACAGGCCTTATTCCACCCTCTGCAGGAAGCTCCCTCGGCCTGTCCACATGCACGTGACAAAACTCTAGCACTTATGACTTTTGTCATATGCTGATGGGGATGAGGGGAGGAGGAGGGGAGGAAGGAAATACTCTCCCAGTGGACTCCAACAGCTGGTCTCAAGAGTCACCTGGAAAATCTTCACAAACTGCAGATGCTAGGCCCACCCGGGGAGGTCAGACCTTGGACGGAGACTCAGAAACTGCAGATGCTGGGGTCCACTCCAGGGAGGTCAGACCCTGGATGGAGATTCAGCCTCTGGGGCATTTGTGAAACCCGTCAGGGAGGCTGCACGCTTTGTGCAGCCTCCCCAGCAGCAGCTAAAGGGGATAGAGTGGGTCTGTGGGCCCTGATGTGGACGAACGTCTGTGCTGTGGGTAAGAGAAGAAGAAAAGCAAATAGCAGAGTGATCAGTGGACTATGAGTCCATTTTTTGGAAACAAAAGCCCAAATGGAACGAGTGTTCACATGCATGCATGTGTCTGTACATACCTTGGCGGGGGTGGGGTGGGGGTGGGGGAGCAGTCTGTAGACGGGACCCTGAGGGGAGTGGGAGTAACAGGGACACAGACGAGGCCTTTACTTTTGTGATTTTGCATATTTCTTGATTGCTTGAATTTCTAAAAACAAATATGCATTACTTCTGAAACTTTTTTTAATTGCAAAAAGCCAAAAAATCCAAAAGGTACAAAAAGATCTCCTTGGGTGACTCTGTTACTGGCTTTGAGTTAATACCAGCCCTGTTAGGGGTTCCCCTACAGTGAACCCGGCATAGATGGGTTAAAACCAAAAGCACACGTCCCCAGTTCCCTGGGTCTTAGTTACACTCACATGTAAATGTCTGTTTCTTTAACCTCTGACTCCCTGAGCTTTGCAACCAAATAGAAGCTACAAATTGTTCAAGTCCAGATGGCCTCACCCTGGGCTCCCACTAAAGTGGTGATCCCACTTTAGTCCCACACCTTGATGTTCTTTTACAGAAGAACTAATGTCCAGAGAATACGGAGAAACTGAAGCTTCCCAGGCCCAACTCCTCGCCTTTCTGATGTCAGGGTCCACCTTCCACCATGGAGACAAACAGCCAAGGACACTCATCTGAAAAACCCTTTGTCTCCTCCACTGGAAGCAGCTCCAGACACAGGCCGATGGGAAAACACTGATCAAGAAGGCCATGGCCCCCTTCCCTTACTTAAAACCCTAAATAAAAACCCCTGTTTCTTAACAGGGAGTTGGCAATTCTTGAGGCACGAGCCCTTGCTGTGCTCCCTCCTCCTGGCAAAGTAAAGCCTTTCCTTTTCCACTTAGGACTCTGCTCTCGTTATTGGATTGGTCTTGGGATCATAGACTGAACTTTCGGTAACGACTCTGCTGATTGAACAGGTTTGGAAACGGCCGACTTCTACCCCAGAGTTTTGGCACAGTCAAGGGATGCCAACTGGCTGTCAAGTAGGAGGATAGAGAGAGGATGTTGGGCCAGCTTGCAGACTGGAGGTCCGAGAGCCAGACCCGCCTGCCCAGATGTCCTGGCAGTCTGGTCCCTCCTGGTAAACAAACTGTAAATGCAAACGCCTTTGGGTGGAGGGGTACTTGCACTCCAGGTCACCACGGGCCCTGCCACATGGCTAGGGGACTTTACAGTACTTGCCAGGCCCTGTGGGCCTCTGACTTTGCAACAGCTGAGTGGGGCAGCTACACAAGCCTGCGTACAACAAAACCTCTGAGCTGTCACCAGCACTGAGTGACCCCAACAAATAGGGCACAGTGCAGGCTGCTGCTCCCCACCCAGATGACCACTGCCCCCCGCTGCCACAGCTCCCCGATGTCCCTTCTCCGGAGCATTGCCCTTGGTTGAATAAGAGCTTCCAGAAGTGACTCCCACGCCCAGCAGCCCACAGCCAGGGATTTTGTGGGTGACACTGAAACTACCAGCCCCGTGAGCAAGGCAGGACAAGGCTGACATGTGACTTTACTCACGTCCTTTCTCAGATCCCTCTCCTCCCGGATCTGCTCGCTCACTGCTCACAGCCATGCCCACAGCGCACTCCCTCCATAAGCCTTAGGCCTGGGTCCCGCCTGGGCTCTGGGTCCAGGGATGTGGTCCAAGGAAGCAGACCAAAGATGAGACTCCGGCATGGGGTCCTGTGTGGGGTAGCAGTGAGGACCCCGGCCCTCGGGGGTTGGAAGATGCATAGCCCCAGTGTACAAAGATCTTTTTCTTCGCCTGGTGAGCCAGGTGGGGTAAAAATGGAAGGGGCTGTGCCGTGCGTGAAATATCACTGGTCTTGAGACACAAAGAGGGGAATGGTCATTGTAAAGACTGGTAGTGGGTGGCAACAGCTTCCAAGAAGAAAGCTGACCATCTCAGATCTATTAATCAGCAATTTAAGCAAAAGCTGAGAGTCGAAGGCCCGCCCCCAACATGGCGGCATTTACAGAGAGTGTCACCTGCTGTGGCAGGCAGAGCCCGAGGACCAGGCCCATGACTTGGCTGTGGTAGCATGTTGATTGGACGTGAGGAGCAAGAAGTGGCAAGTGCTCTGGATGCCCTGACAAGACACAGGCCCTCCACAGAGGAGGAGGTAAACTCTACAAAGATTCTGGGGCTCACCACATTGGGGCATCACTTAGAGTGATCCTGGATGTGCCAGAACTGTCCCTCCAAAGTAAAGGACAGGCTGTTGCACCTTGCTCTTCCTGCCATTGAGAGAAAAACACATTGCCTGGGAGGCCTGTTTGGGTCTTGGAGGCAGCACGTCTTTTGCCGTGGAAAACCTTGCTGACCCACATGGGGCGGAAGGCTGCCTGTTAAGAGCAGGGCCCAGAGCAAAGAACGTGCTGCTCAGGGCTAGGCTGCAGCACAAGTAGTCCTGTCACCTGGGCGATGTCACGTGGCAGATTCCTCATTAGCAGAGGTGTTGGAGGCAAAGAAAGATGTCAGACAAGCCTCCAGCAACACCCCATGGGTGAGTAGCAGGGCAGACCTGGAGTTCTAGGGCAAGGCCGTTCCAGCTGCAGCAGAGTGCTGCCCAGCAGCACTAGGGGGAGAGCTTCTGTGGGCATCCTGCTGGGCCTTGGGAGAAACAGGACGCCTGCCCATGGGACATATTCATTTGATGGAATATCCATACAATGGAATATCTATACAATGGGATATCCATCAGTGGAATATCCATCAATGAAATATCCATCAATAGAACATCCATATCATGTAATATCCATCAATAGAATATCCATCAGTGGACTATCCATCAATGGAATATCCATCAGTGGAATATCCATCAATGGACTATCCATCAGTGGAATATCCATCAGTGGAATATCCATCAGTGGACTATCCATCAATG
>NC_060287.1:36669881-36680124 GCF_021613505.1 Equus quagga | reverse complement strand
TGTCCATCAGTGGAATATCCATCAATGGAATACCCATCAGTGGAATATCTGTCAATGGAATATCCATACAATGGAATATCTATCAGTGGAATATCCACCAATGAACTATTATCCAGCCATAAAAAAAAAAAAAAATACAGTTCTGACATGCTACAGTGTGGATGAACCTTGAGGACAATATGTTAAGTAAAAGAAGTCAGACACAAAAGGCCACCTACTGTATGAATCCCTTTCTAGGACATGTCTGGAATGTGTAAATCCATGTGGAAGAAGGTGGATTGGTGGTTACCTCGGGCTGGGGGAGGGGACGGCGGGATTGGAAATGATAGGGAAAGCTTCCTGGGTTTATTTTGAGGTGAGCAAAATGCTCTAAAATTGACTGTGGTCATGGTTGCACAACTCTGTGGCTGTCCTAAAAACCATTGAATTGTGTACTTTAAATGGGTAAATTGTATGGTACATGAATTATGTCTCAATAAAACTTTTTTAAAAATGTCATGTGATAAAAAATGAAAACAATAACAACAAACCTCTCTGCTAATGTGCTAATAGGTGCCGATGCCTCAAGTCAAATAGAGATTGTGCTCCGTCCTTGACCTCCTCCTCCGCCTCTTAGCGCTGTCAGGGGGCCAGACTCCCTGCTGACTGGGAGGCTGGCCTGGGAGTCACCCCCAGCCAGGTCCTGGGGCCCACAGCTGGATCTTCTGCAGGGTCTGACTCCAACCCTTCGCTCTTCATCCCCACCAGCTGCTCTAAGTCAGGCCTCATCTCCTCTCCTGGCCCAAGAACCAGAAGAACTGGATTCCAGCCCCTGTTCTGCTGCTGGCTGTGTGATCTTGGGCAAGTTACTCCACCTCTCTGGTTTGCCCTCTCTTTCTTCGCCTGTAAATTACAAGCAGTGCCCTAGGTCTGAGATCATCAGATTTGATTTCAAGGCTTTAGCCATTTATAAATTTGTGCTTTGTCTGAGGGTCTGTCAGGAAACAATGAGAAAGTGTTATGAACATTCCATTTCTCTTTGCTTTTAGAATTACTGCTTTATAAATTAATAAGATATTTACCAGCTCCTTTTTCTCAAACTTGAATGACAAACAGTGATTTCAAGGACTGCGTTAAGGAAATGAGTCAGGTACAAGAACAGCAGCCATCTTTCCCGGCACCCTCAGTCTCCAGGAAGGGACGGTGCCCACGGGGAGGGCCTGCCCAGGCTCCTGGCCAGAGCCCCGGGCTGGCGGAGGGCGCCTCCAGTCTGCAGTCCCCGGAACTGCTCACTCCTCCTCCGCCTCCGCTCCTGGGCCGCGCTTAGGATAGCGCTGACAGAGGGAAAGGCGAAGATAGAGTGGACACTGTTGCATTTTGAGAGCAACCGGCAATCATCGTGTTTACATGATCATCTCAGAAATGTTGCATTTCAGAAACGTGGCCACCCATCCAGCTGTGTCTCAGAACACCAGAGTGCAGCGTCCCCTTTGCCTTTTGCAAATCCTGAGACAAGTCCCTGCCTTTCCCGAAATTTGGAAGGAAGGATGCAGGGCTGGAGAGGGACTCCCTCTCTGTGCCCCAAATCTGCTCGCTACATCCCTGGTTGTTCCCCTGTTACCTTCTTCTGCCACTGCAAGGTCATTTCCTATGACACACCTCTCATCCTTGCAGAGTCCACCACAAAATCGATATGCAGGATCCAGGCTGAAGAGGGGCAGCAGCCAGGACTGGCTACAGAATTGGCAGAGCCCAGTGTAATATGAAGATGCAGGGTTCCCAGTTGAGAAAGTATTACGAATTTCAAGACATCGACAGCAGAGCTGTCTCTCCCGGAGAGATGTCAGCATTAAAAACAAGGCAAAGGTCACAGGCGTAGCTCTCCTGTGTGGTGAGGCTTGGTCTGGTTCAGGGTGGCTGGTGATCGCATCTCCTTAACATAACAAAGGAAAAAGAGCAATTTGGAAAAACAATTAAAATATCCAAACCCAGCCTTGAGTTCCTGGGGTAACTAGTCTGCGACATTAGGAGCCTTTTCTGCTTGGCCTCAATGTGATAAACAGGTTTTGGAAAACATGGTGAAAACAGATTCTTTTCTCTAACAGGGCAACAGTGAAGTAAGAGGAGAGGAGACAAAGTGGGTCCGAAAGGTTGTTGGGAGTGAAAAACCCAACCCCAACAGACACACAGAGGAAGCCTCCTCACCCCTCACCTGACACCCCGTCTAGCTGCTTTCGCTCGCCTCTCATCTTCCACCTTCCCAGCAGCCCTGTGAGTGAACAGGAAAGCTGCCTTGTCCCATTTTACTAAACTGAGCTCAAATAACTCACTGAAGGTCACTTGGAGAGTGAATGAAGGACTCAGGGGAAAGAAATCCAGATTTTCTGAATCCACATCAGATGTTCTTCCATCCTGCGTGTGCTGGACGGTGAAAATAGCACCTTTCTCGTAAGTTCTGTAATCAGGAGCCTTAAAACGCTTCCTCCACGTGTGGCTGTGAGATCTCATTCTCCCAGGGTGGCTGAGTGGCGCTATCCTTCTGGCCCCGCTGGTTTCTAACAGGCTCACTCAAGGCTGTCTCCACTGGGAACCAAGGGAAATTAGTGGGTGAATCTGGATTCAAAACATTAAAAAAAAAATTTATGATTAATCTTTATTGCTGAATCTTTTGCTGTTGTCCTTGCTTAAAATTTAGCTTTTAGGGGCCAGCCCTGTGGCTGAGTGGTTGAGTTTACACACTCCACTTCGGCAGCCCAGGTTTTGCTGGTTCGGATCCTGGGCGTGGACATGGCACCACTCATCAAGCCATGCTGAGGTGGCGTCCCACATAGCACAACCAGAGGCACACACAACTAGAATATACAACTATATACTGGGGCTTTGGGGAAAAAAAAAAAAGAGGAAGATTGGCAACTGATGTTAGCTCAGGGCCAATCTCTCCTCACCAAAAAAAAAAATTAGCTTTCAAAAACTACAAATAAATGTTTATACAAAATTGAGATCACGTATAAAGTTAAGTAATTTTTTCACAGACCACAAAAATTTCCCCTTATTCAATATTCTTCTGCACCATTTTTCACGCCTGCAGTATGTTCTGTTATATGGATTTACCATAATTTATTTAACTGGTGTCCGACTGGTGGTTTTCAATTGTTTATGATTTGTTTTTATTGTAAAGCCATTTTATTTCAATAGTTACTGAGTGAGGTCTTTTAACTTGGGGCTTTTGAGAAACAAAGGAATTTTGGAAAAGAAGTCAATATTTTGGCTGAATAGATCCAGAATAATGAAGAGTCCCATTTGACAGTGACCCTGATACCCTCAGTACAGCTTTGGTCTTGCAGCATCCTGGCTTCCTTCCCACTCATACCTGGGAGACGCTGGTTGGAGGAAGGACAAGGAGGTCCCGGCCCTGGGGGTCTTTCTCCCTGGCATTGGGATCTTCTCTCAGATTCCCTCTGCTTCCTCTGGGCACTCAGCTGTTTGTTTATCATCCTGAGCAACAAACACTTCTCTGCTGCTCCCGCCATTGGCACTGCTGTTCCCCATCTCTTGGCCTGGGACATCCATGGAGACGTCAGCCTGCAGAAGCATCATTTTACCTTGGATTTTCACCCATGGGTCATGCTGACAACATGACTTTAGTGGTGTAAGTATGGAGCCAGACAAACCTATAAGAATGGGCCAGAGCCAACGAAAGGCCATTTTAATACACATGAATTGTGGCCCCACTAGACGGGAAGGTTAGGAAGAAAGCTAATAGTTGGATCTGGTCAATTGGCATCTTCAGCATGTGGCCTCCAACTTCTGGTCCAAGATGGCAGCTCCACCTCCAGCCAGAAGGAAGCAGCAAAGGAAAGGAGGCTGTGTCCACCTCAAGAGACTTTGTAGACACTGCGAATCCCACATCCACTTACATCCCATGGCCAGGCCTTAGTCATAGGGAGTGGGGGTGAGGGGAACGCAGTCTTTACTCTGCATGGCTGTATGTCCCCCTAGAAAGTGGAGAGTGATGATGACAGAGGAAGAAAGAGAGAAGGGACAGTGGAGAACTGCCATGGGGGACACGTGGGCTCCATCCAGACAGAAGCCAGGCCTGAGGAAGATACAAGGGCACGAGTCCAGGCTGCCCAGGCGCCAGTACCATTGTGACTCTCAAAGAGTTCCACATGGCTGCCTGTGCATCGGGGAAAGTCAGATCTGGGGTCCAAGTCGAAAGTCTCTGGTTAATAAGCAACTTCATCCTCTTGGAGGGGAACCCCATCTGCAGAGGAAGATAAGGTTCTTTTCTTACTTGGCAAAAGCCTTTTAAGGCTAGGAAGGCTTAGGGGCCGGCCCAGTGGCGCAGAGGTTAAGTTCGCATGTTCCACTTCACGGCGGCCAGGGGTTCACTGGCTCAGATTCCGGGTGTGGACATGGCACCATTTGGCAAAAGCCATGCTGTGGTAGGCATCCCACGTATAAAGTAGAGGAAGATGGGCACAGATGTTAGCTCAGGGCCAGTCTTCCTCAGCAAAAAGAGGAGGATTGGCAGCAGATAGCTCAGGGCTGATCTTCCTCAAAAAAAAAAAAAAAATACTAGGAAGCCTTAGCATTAAATATGGAAACGATGGAGTAAAATCCAGCACAAATATCAGTACTGGGGGATTAAGTTTAGGACAAAAATACTGGGCCTGTTTGATATTGAAAGAGGTTGAAATATTAGGAGAATTTGGCACATTATAGTAACCATCAGATTAGCCTGTGTTTAAATTGTGTCACCGAGTAATTGATTTTAGACCTGTGATTTAAGTGGAAAAATGTAAGAGCATTTTGCTAAATTTGCACACGATGTTGGGACAGTCTGGGGCCCTTGCTGGTCCCCCCACCCAAACTCTGTTAGATTTAGTAGCGTGATTCCAGTACTTAGGAAGCTTTTGCTTCTTGGAGCCATTTGAAGTAATTTTAAATGATATTAGTAAATCTACAAATGCAGTTTGAAATGTTTTTTATTAGGTTTGTAAATGTGGCCAATGACGTTAGGGAGTGTAGTAGTTCAAACTGAGTTGTTCAAATATTAATCGAATTAAGACCTCCTTGAAAGTGATATTACTTTACAAAGAAAACGATTTACAAATAAAATGATTCAGTTGGTAGGTTGAACGTCAAAGCCTCAAGAAAACTACATATTAAAATGTGGAACTCAAAACGTCATAAGTGGCGTCTTCTGCCCAAAAGGAGCCCCCAAGTCTCGCACGGCCCGTTCTTCTCTCTCCATTGGCTTTCAGGCCTCAGCCCACCGGCCAGGTCCTCCAAGGACCGGTCCTAACCACGCTCTGCACCGGCTCTGTGCCAGCCCCGCCAGCCCCCGGTATCTCGCCTCTCATCCGAGGGAAGTCCACCTGCACTGGAGAGTTGCCCTGTGGTTTTGGGTGGAAAACATGGCTTCCTGGTTGAATTCCTTTCAGACTGATCTGTGAGATCATAGCCCCTTTTCCTCTGACTCTGGCTGTTTCAGATGAGCCTGCCCACCCTCCCTGAAAGGCCGGCCCCTGGGAGAAGCATCGGTTGCCTCTTCGCTCTGCCCTAGGCAATCCAGGTCTACGAGGGTGGGTGAGCTTCTGCGAGACTTTCAGCCCGGAGCTCAGAGGAAGGACCACGTTGTGACAACCTTAGCCGACCTCTGTAACTCCTAAAGAATTGCTTGTTGGAAAGTCCTTTCTAGGGATAAAGATGATAAGGTTATTAAAACTCAGAAAATTTCATCCCTAAGTGACTAACTTGGGTGTGTGTTGTTTTGTTTTTCGTGAGGAAGATTGGCCCAGAGCTGACATCTGTTGCCAATCTTCCTCTTTTTTTTTTTCTCCCCAAAACCTCTGTACATAATTGTATATCCTAGTGGTAGGTCATTCTGGTTCTTCTATGTGGGATGCTGCCACAGCATGGCCTGATGAGCAGTGTGTAGGTCCGTGCCCAGGATCTGAACCGGTGAACCCTGGGCCAGTGAAGCTGAGTGTGCGAACTTAACCACTCGGCCGCTGGGCCAACTCCCTAACTTGGATGCTTTTCACTGAGCTATTTCCCTCTTACCAAGTTTGATCTTAGAGCTTCAGAAGTGGGTCCATTTGTATCAAAAGAAAAGACGGTGACAAATGTCTTCCTGTGAACAAATATGCATGCTGCCTTACTCATCGTCCTGTGACTAATGGAAACACCACTCAGCCCAGATGGAGGCAAGAGACAGGAATATGGTGTTCCTACTGACGCTGGAAACAGGAATATGGTGTTCTCACTGATGCTATCTGAGCATTCCAATGGTCGCGACAAGAGGTGGATCAATGGGTTATTGTTCATCTTGGAGGTTTCCAGGAAGGCCTGGGCTTTCTCGAAACCCTGCAATTAAGCTGTGAGAAGCCCTTGGCTCCCCCTGGGGAAACTGATAGGGTCCCACCCCTCTCCTTTTGCAATATTCTCTGGCTCTTGCCCCCACTCTCTCCCGCAGCCCCCATAGGATTTCTTTCCTCCTGCATCATCATCACCTCTGCTGAAAAGAGGGATTCAATGAAAACTTGTGTCTTGCTGTTACTGCAAATGTTAGCAGCCACCATAGGAGGGGATTCCCCCAGAGAAGCACCTCCCAACCCGTGAGCCTGCCCCCGTCCATGGGGAGTGCGAGGATCCGGCCCCAGTGAGCTGTAGGGGCACGGAAGGGTGGGGATGTTCCATCCATAGCCGGGCCTTAGAAGCCCTTTGGAAGCAATGAAGATTGTGCAAGGGAAAGTGGATGAAAACTGCATTTTGGGGCAGGATGTCTGAAGTGCCTCCCCCCGGCCCAGGCACTTCCCTGCTGCAAGATGATTCTCTTGGGTTAGGCATTGACTTCCCCTCGTTGGCAAATCCTGGGAGTGAGTCAGGTCATCTGAAAGCTGCTTACCGGGCCCAGGACCTGGGGGCCTCGGAGTCAGACACCTGAGTCTGCGTCCTGTGCGTCACCTTCCAGCCATGTGACCCCAGCTAGGCTGAGCGTCTCTGACCCGGATTTCTCTTCTATAACGAGCAACAGCAGCAGCCAATATCCAGACTCGAGCTCTCAGCCACATTTGGTGCATTGGGCCCCTTTGTCCTTGTCTCTCAGGTGGAGCGTGGTCTCACAACCCCACACAAAGATTGCCCAACGACATGCTGGAGGCCACTAGATTGCCACCCAACGGGGACAGTCTCACTGCACCGCAGAGCACTGTGCAGTCTGGCCCCATCCTTCCAGCGTGCCTTCCATCAGAGACGACAGTCTTCCATTTCTCCTATAGTTTTGGAACCAGCTTCACCACACTGCTGGCTTCCCCATTACTGAGAGCAATAAGTCATCGACAGATGCTCACTTTATACGGGAGTTACCCTTTCTTTTTTGCAGGGAAATATTCACTCTGAGCTAACATCGGTTGCCAGTCTTCCTCTTTTTTCTTCTTTCTTTTCCTCCCCAAAGTCCCAGTGCATGGTTGTGTATCATAGTTGTAAGTCCTTCCAGTTCTTCTGTGTGAGCCACTGACAGACGGGTGGTGTGGTTCCATGACCGGGAGCTGAACTCGGGCCACCGAAGCAGTGGGAGTGCTGATATTTAACCGCTAGGCCATCAGGGTTGGCTCAAGAGTCACACTTTTGACTTTTTGAAAATTCTCCTTCATCTAGGGCATCCTTTTCTGCTCTCTCTCTACCCCTGGGCCACACTTTCTCCATCTCCTGGCTTATCCCTCTTCATGTTAACTCCCTTCTCTCGTCGACACTCCCTCCCTAGCAGATTCATCCAGTCTCAGAACTTTCCATATCTATACGTAGCTCTGAAATTTCTCTCTCTCCAGGATGGACCTCTCCTCCGAATCCTCAACTTGTAGGTCTGCCCCCAGGAATTACGAGCCTCCCAAATGGAACGGGTGCAAACGCTTCTTCCCTGACTCAGCACGTGGCAGGCGGGTCCATCCTTCTGGTTGTTCAAGCTGAGAGGAAGCGGAAGGCTAACAAACCATCCCACACATCCGGCTTTTTTGAAAACAGCACCCGTTTTATCTGCTTAGTCATTCCACTGCCCTGACTCTGGCTGTCTCACTCTTCGCTGCTTCTCGAACGCCATAAGCCACATCCTGCCTTGGGACCTTTCAGCTCACACCCGACATCCGACATATCAATAAATCCTGGGGCCAGCCAGATGGCGCAGCGTTTAAGTGCGCACGTTTCACTTTGACAGCCCAGGGTTCACCAGTTCGGATCCCGGTTGTGGACGTGGTACCACTGGGCATGCCATGCTGTGGCAGGTGTCCCACATATAAAGTAAGGGAAGATGGGCATGGATGTTAGCTCAGGGCCAGTCTTCCTCAGCAAAAAGAGGAGGATTGGCAGCAGATAGCTCAGGGCTGATCTTCCTCAAAAAATAAAAAAGAAGATGGAAAAAAAAAAAAAGAAATCCTGCAGGTTCCACCTTCAAACCAGATCCAGACCCAGTCTCCTCTCGCCATCTCCATCACACCACCCCGGTCCGGGTCACTCTCTCTCTCTCCCCTGTGTCACTGTGGGCCTTTGTCCTTCTATGAAAGAGATTGTCTTACTAGCCCTATGCTCGAAGCCCTCCAGTGGCTTCCAACTTCACACACAGAAAAAGCCAAAGTCCTTTCGACGGCCTGCAAAGCCACAAACCCATTGTTCTCAAATTGTAGTGAGCATCTGAAATCAGCTGGGGAGCCAGCCAAAATGCAGACTCCCAGGGCCCATGCGAAGAGAGTCTGCTGCCGTAGGTCTGGGGTGGGCCTGGTAATCTGCATTTCTACCAAGTTCCCAGGTGAGGCTGTTGTTGTTGGTCCTTGCCTTCCATGATGTTTTCTCCCCCGTAGCCATCTACGACATCCGTGGCCCCCCGTGAACCACACCTCCCAGCCTTCAAGGCATTGCACAGTCCCCTGCTCTGAAATCTGGCTGGCCCTGCGACTCACTTTCATCAATGAACGTGGCAGAAGTGGCCATTTGTGGGCCTGAGCATCAAGAAGCTTGACAGCGTCCACTTGTGCATTCCTGGGCGCTCTGAGCCCCAGCATAAGAAGGCCAGCTACCCTGTCTGCATGCTGCGTGGAGAGGACTCCAGGAGAAGCCACGAAAGGGAGAGAGGCCTGGGGACCACAGCACGGCAGCATGAAGAGGAGGGAAGGCCCAGAGGAGGCCCAAGCACTGAAGACTGGATTACCCCACCCTGCAGTTTACCTGGGGCTTCTTGGGCCCCAGACCCTGGCCCTTGTCTTGAGTAATGGAACAACCCGTCTCCCTTGTCCTTGGCAAATCCAAGGCTTCCCCTGCATCACACCGGGCTTGTGGACCTGGGTTCAGGATGCACAACAAGAAGGGGAAAGTGACCCCCAGCAGGAGCAAGAGCCCTCCCAGAGCCCCTGGCTCTCCCCGTGCAGGCCAGGCCTCAGCCCCCATAGGTTCAGGGGTTTGGGACATTAATCACACACTCAGCTTCTGGAGCTGCAGTTCTCAAACCTGTGCACAATGGATACCTGGGAATCTGTTCACATGCAGGCGCCAGGGCTGTGACAGACCCTAGTTCAGAAGGGCGGGCCCAGGGATGCACACAGTTTAAATAACCCCTCGGGGGATCCTGAAGCTGACAGTCACTGGACCTCCCTCTGAGCTCTCAGGGAGTCGTTAGGAACCCACATCAGGCTGCAGGCGAGGAACAGGACTCCCTGGATCCTCTGCTGGTCCTCTTCTGGCTTGATCTCCCTCTCATGAAACTGCCTCCAGCTTTGGATTCTTTTTCTGTGCCATGATCTCTCAAGCAGAGAACATCCTGGAATCAGAAGGGGGCCCCTGCAGCTGCCCCATGACCCCCTCACCCTTGAAGAGGAGCAAGTGGAATGTAGGTCAGGGTGAGGAGAATGAAGAAAGGCTCTATGGGCTTGTGCAGGGCAGGACAAGGGGCTCCCTGTGAGAAGCCAAGGCACTATCCCACATTTATCCTACCAGGTGAGTCCTGTTCTCTGCATCCTGGCTGGCATCTGAGAGGCCTGAGTTCATCTGGAAATCCCCTGCACCTCATGTAGACCTGCAGACCCAGCACTGGGCTGGGGGATGAAAGGATATATGGATGGATGGATGGATGGATGGATGGATAGATGGATGGATGGATGGATGGGTGGGTGGGTGGATGAGTGGATGGATGGATGGATGGATGGATGGATGGTTGGATGGATGGATGAGTGGATGGGTGGGTGGATGAATGGATGGATGGATGGATGGATGG